>NW_027069512.1:1133893-1159731 GCF_002906115.3 Quercus suber | reverse complement strand
TTTGCTCCATATGCATATTAAGTTTTCTGCGTACAATGATATTGCTATGTTATTGTGTTTCAGGAGTTACTTATTCATATGTTCAAGAGCTTTTCAGAATCTAGAGTTAGGTGTGAGTGAGTTTTCCAACTGTTCCCAACTCACGTTTAAGTCTAGAGTCTATTGTAGGGTTTTGTCACGGAATAGCCAAAGGGGGAGATTGTAAGGTTGAATTTAATCAACCATTTAATTGGCTTTATTCCGTGACCAATTTGCTTGTAATTTAGCACTTAGTAACCCTGTATTTAGGTGAGAAAATTGTAAGGGTAGTGTGTGAGAAGATGTGAAGAAAAGCTCAAGAGTGTGCAAGAAAAACAGAGTCTCGCGACTAGGACTCGCGGGTGGTTCACGACTGGCAAGCCGCGAAAGGCAGGCACGTGAGAGGCACACTGGGAAGCTGAAGGGTCGCGCCAGCTGTCACGCTACATGACAAAAGTTCCAGTCTGGCCAGGCCATTACGTCGCGACTTGATTTCGCGACTTGGCCAAGCCGCGAGATCAAGTCGCCAACTTGCCCTGTTTGGCAAAAACTGACTTGCATTCCCTTCTCACCCTACTATATATACACCCTTATACCCATCATTTAGAGAGAGCTTCCAGAGAGAATTTTGTGAGAGAAAACCCTAGAGAAAAATAAGATTGATTCATCCCCAATCTTCGTCTAAAGAAACTCTACAAATTCCTTTACTCTCTTCCTCTCCATTGTCATACCCTTGAGAGGTCATTTACCAAACCCTTATCTCACCACACCCACATCTGTGAGAAGGTCCATTTGGTGCTTTGGGAAGCAGTTTGGAAAGGAACCAATATACATTGGTTGATGCTATGGTCAAGTAGCGGAATCCGGGAAGCTAAAGAAGAAATAGGTTCGGCGTAACCTCGTTGGAGCAAGAAGCTTGGAGGGCTTAGGTACTTGGGTAGATTAGGCTTGGAGGGTCTTCTGCTGTTTATGTATCCCAACTACATTCTTTAGTGGATTATTTGACCACTTGGAGGGCAGCCGAGAGGTTTTACGCCGAGGACTTCGGTTTCCTCTTCGATAACACATCGTGTGTTGTCTGTGTGTTTACATCTCTCTTTCCTTTATCTTTGCCTTATATTTACTGTTGTGGATGTATTTATATTTGGCATAGATTGCTTTATCAATTCCATTAAGCTTGTTATCATATTCCGCACATTAATTGTTTGATAGAAAGCTTGAATTGGTATTTTTGTTTCCGGGGGTCTAAACGTTCAAGGGTGTTTCATACCCATTTTGAACTTTCATAATTCTACCCAATCTTTTGCCTCGAAGATCCGGGGCACAAAAGTGGTTTCCAAAGTGTCAAATCTGACCTCCCGTTCCACTATAGGAGTTGCCTGGTCAAAAATACTTTAGTAAGCATGTAGGTGCTGAGAAGTTCTGAATAACTCACTATTGAGTTCAGTAGATGGCTGTGATGAAAAACGTGTTCATTTTGCAACAGGTAATGTTTCCTCTTCTGTCATAACCTCTTTTCCTTTGGAGGATCGTCGAGACATCTGTAAAAGAGCAAACACACAGCAAAGTACCAAATCCACAGCACACTCGTTTTGTTAGATCTCGTCAAGAGATGAGAGTGCAAAGACCCAATAGATTTAGAAGACATAGAATCATAGAACAAGAACTATGTCAATAAAGTGACAGAATAAGCATTGCCGAAGACCGGAAACATACGAAACATGGAATAGATGCCAAACACACAAAGAGTAATAGGCATTACAGCACACTCTGTCAAAACTAAGTAGCAAAGTGTCACAGACAACAAGAATTTCAACACAATATCATAAAAATGATATGCACAAACAAAGTCAATCAAGGTAAGAATACTCAGATAAGTCAAAACATCATGTGAAGCCACACTGACCAAGTCATTGGTAAAAAAACCCATTCAACAAACCCAACTAAGAGACCAAAATATTCACAACAACAATAATAGTCAAACAGATGACATTCACTATAATAAATAACCCAAAACTAAACACCCAAAAACACAATCCATTTTCAAAACACACAGATTCAAGAAAATAACACTTAGAACAGGAAATCTAAAGTAAAGGATAGAAAACTCATACCTTTTTCTTGAAGATTTGAGAAGAAAAAAAATGCAGAAATGGAGGTATCACAAGAGTGAACATGGAGTGTTTGAAATAGTGATTTGGGGAAGACAATGAACAGTCACTAAAGTTCGAGAGAAAACTGAAAAACAATTTTAAAAACTATCTTTAAAACGCAAAACACGCGTTTTTTGCGACTTGATCAAGTCGCCAGTCAGTCGCCAAGGTAAGCCACGAAACACTGTGAAGGTAAGAAATTTGAAAATTTCTCTAAGTGTTTTTCGCGACTGGAAGATCTACCCGCGAGGGAGTCGTGAGCTGAGCTGTGAAAATCTCTGTGTACCCCTCGTGACTGGACCTTCCACCCGCGAACAAGTCGCAACACTGAGCCGCAAAATATGCAAAAACACAAATTTTGAAAAATTTTCTAAGTCATTTTTGCAATTGGGATGCTAACCCGCTAGTGACCCGCGAAAATCTCGGAGAGAGTTTCGCGACTGGAGCATGCGACTAGACCAACCTGCGACTGAGTCGCCAAAACAGGGCAACACTGTTTTTGAAATTTTTGACATTTTTGTAAAAACAAAAACACTTTCAAAAAACAAACTAAAACACTCAAAAATCTTTTTGTGTTTGATCAACAAAGATTGAGCTTGTGAAAACACATTTAATCAAGTACAATCACACAAATGAATATGGCACTTATTAAACATAGACTTGTGTGTTGTGTGTGGATATAAAAAATGAGATAGTCCTTAGTCCAATGTGAAGCTTCAATGATTAATTCAATCAAGGCATACACAACTAGCACTAGATAATGTGATCTATCTCAATTATAGAAACATGCATATATGACCTCCCACATGCACTTGATAACCATTCTTTGAAGCTTTTCATTTGGCTCCATATTTAACAAATCATTTGCACTTTTTGAGCAAAGAAAATCTTGTTGTGAGATAGTGCCTGAAATTTATGATATTTCAATTGATGAGTTAGCATTTGGCTTTTTGGGCATCATACATTTTATTTTGGTCGTTTCCCCTTTTTCCTAGTCGAATACTAGTATGTGCGACGGGCTTTTGCAACTCTATATCTCTTTTCATTTGGAGATTTACATTTAGAGAGCTCTTTTAAGCACAAAAATAAAAAGTGGGAAGATATATAGGCATGAGTCTATGCATGTCTCTAGATTAACAAAACCATTCACTGATTATTCATGACAAGGTTGAAGATCTATTTACAATAGTCACATAGATTTCAGAATTTCTTCCACAATGATATGAGTGCATGAGAGACAAGCTAAGCTCATTAAATGCACAAAGCCATTAGTACAAAGGTACAAGGCAAAACATGCTTTGGTACAAAACTCAACAAAGTCGATCGAACTTTTTAGATTTTCTACTTTTTATGTGTTTTTGGATTTTTGACAAAAAAGTAGTAAAAGATTGATCAAAAGATAACAAAAATGTAAAAACATTTGAACCAAAGACAAACACACACACAAAATGACAACCTAAATACTAGCAAGAAGCACACAACCAAGCATAATCACAAACATGGGAAGTATTGATGCATGGACATGTTGTAATGTTTATGCATGAGTACCTTTCGTCACCCACACGTCATGTGCGTTTAGGGTGATATCCTTAACAGATTGGGTACGAGAATGAGGACTATCAACCCTTCGTGTGAAGCTTTCCAGGCAATTTATGAAGGCACCGATCACCTTTATCACGTCCATCATTATTGGATCACAGTTTTGACTTCTTGGTTGCTCACCACCCCAAGGCCTCATGTCATTTTTTCTTCCTCATGACCGAGGTGCACTTGCATTGTTGTTTGCTCTCAGCTTTTGACAGTTGGGTCTGGTATGTCCTTGCAATCCGCAATAGTGACAAACATAATCCATTCTAGGACCTTGTTGTGATTTTGGAACTGATCTCCCTGTAGCTCCATATCTGGATTCTGATTGATTATGGGACTTATTTAACACCCGTTGATCAGTAGCATTCTTCTTCTTCTCAGCCTTAATTTTCTTAGGACTGGACCTATCCATAATCGTCTCCTTAGCCTTCATAAACTTCACTTCTTTGGTGACCTTGGCTGACGAACTACTTCCTCTGGTGTATCCTAACCCGGACTTGTCTGAGGAAGGTTTTTGTGATGAAATAACATCTTCTAACTTCTTGGAGGAGACCTTTTCTATCTTGACTTGTGCTTGCACCACCTCTTGCTCAAGAAATTTTACTTTGGTATAAGCTTCCGATAGCTCACCATTTAGTGTCTCAATTTCACATTCTGCCTCCTTGTATTTGACCAACAGGCTTTTGTAATCTTCCTCAGCTCTCTTCATCTTCTTCACAGCCACGTTTACTACCTTTGTATATTCACCTGATTTTTCAAGAAGTAAGGCGTAATTCTTTTGAAGACTAGATGTATCTTTTTATTCTTCAGCCTCTGATTCTTCAACAATCCCAATAGACTCCAAATCAGAATATTTGTCAAGTTCTTTCACAAGTGAACCCAAATCATCTGATGATTCCACATGTGCAATGGTCATGAATGCGGAGTAGTTTCCTTCTCTGTCACAGCTCTCTTCAGAATCAGAATTTGAAGAGTCTGTATCACTCAGCGTTGTGGCATACGCCTTGCCTTTCCCTCTCAAGAAATTGGGATACTCCTTCTTGAGATGTCCATGACCATTGCATTCAAAACACACAATGTCCGAAGGAGATTGAACATCCTTCCCTTCTTTCCTCGTAAACTCTTTCCTATCACCTTTTGAAGATGAATATTTCCCTCTATTGAATGGTTTCCCACTGTTCTTCATCTTCAGAAATTTGTAGAAGTTTTTCATAAGATATGCTGCTTCCTTCTCCAATCCATCTTCTTCAGAAGGATCATCCATTCTTTCGGTGATGGTTTTGAGAGCAAGCGATTTACTCGTCTTGTGGGAAGGCAGTCCAAGCTCATAAGTTTGAAGTGACCCAATGAGCTCTTGGATTTTAATTTCATCCAAATCCTTGCTTTCCTCTATGGCTGTGACTTTTGCTCGAAAGCTCTTCGGTAAGGACCTCGAAATTTTTCTCACCACCTTAGTATCTTCAATCTTTTCACCAAGATTGAGCTTCGCAATCACAATTTCATTGAGCTTCCCATAAAACGAATCAAAGGACTCATCATCTCCCATCTTAAGCTCTTCAAATTTGGTGATAAGCATTTGGAGCTTTGTGTCCTTAACCTTCTTTGTACCTTCATATGTAGTCTCTAAAATCTCCCAAGCTTCCTTGGCAACTGTCATGTAAGATATCCTGTAGAATTCATCTGGAGACACATTACAGAAAATAGCATCTAAGGCTTTACTATTAGCATTAGCCACAGCAAGAGCTGCCTTATCCCAGGTGGATTTTGCATCCTCTGGCCTGGTCCAACCGACTTCAACTGCATCCCAAACAGTGTCATCAATAGAGCATAGAAATGCCCTCATTCTAACTTTCCAGAAGGCATAATTTACCATAAAAAAAATGGTGGAACATTGAGAGATTAAGACCTATCCATCTCAACAAGGGGTCAAGGATCACACTCAGGTATTAAAACCACAACAAGTGTACCTACTCTGATACCAATTAAAATTTCAAAAAGGGTATGAAACACTTTTGAACATTTGGACCCCCAATTACAAAATTACAAATTTAAGCTTTATATCAAACAATTAATGTGCGGAACATGATAACAAACTTATGACAGAATTGATAAACAGTCTAAGCCAAATATAAACACATCCACAGCAGTAAATATAAAGTAAAGATAAAGAGAAGGAAGATACAAACACACGGATAACACAGGATGTGTTATCAAAGAGGAAACCGAAGTCCTCGGCGTAAAACCTCTCTGCTGCCTCCAAGCAATAAATAATCCACTAAAAAATGTCGTTAGGATACATGAATAGCAGAAGACCCTCCAAGCCTAATCTGCCCAAGTACCTAAGCCCTCCAATCTTGCTCCAACGAGGTTACGCCGAACCTATTTCTTCTTTAGCTTCCCGGATTCCGTTACTATACCATAGCATCAAACAATGTATATTGGTTCCTTCCAAACTGCTTCCCTTAGCACCAAATGAACCTTCTCACAAACGTGGGTGTGGTGAATAAGGATTTAGTCAAGGACCTCTCAAGGATGTGACAATGGAGAGGAAGAGAGTAGAGGAATTTGTAGAGACTCTAAGGTAAAGATTGTGGATGAATCAATCTTGTTTTTCTTTAGGGTTTCTCTCAAAAAATTCTCTCTAGAAGCTCTAACAATTTAGTGGGTATAAGGGTCTATATATAGTGGGGTGAGAAAGGAATGCGAAGAGTCAATTTTTTCAAACAGGGCTGATTGGCGGCTTGGCCTCGCGACTGGTCTGAGTCGCAAGTTCAAGCCACGAGATAACGGCCTGGCTAGCCTGGGACTTTTGTCCTGTAGTACGACAACTGGCGCGATCCTTCAGCTCCCCTGTGTGCGTCTCACGTGCCAACAGTTGGTGGCTTGCCAGTCGCTAGTCAGCCGTGAGTCCTAACCACGAATCTCTGCCTTCTTGCACATACTTGAGCTTTTCTTCACATCTTCTCACACAGTCCCCTTACAATAATCCCACCTAAATACAGGGTTACTAAGTGTTTAAATTACAAGCAAATTGGCACGGAATAAAACCAACAAGATGGTTGATAAATTTTAACCTTACAACTTTTAAGGAATGCAAAACTGTCAAGCTCAAGAGTTCAATTTTTCTTGCTAACACTCTGAAAGGGTGACATTTTGTTGTGTCTGTAGAACGACAAAGTAAACTTTGACTATTTGATGCCCAATTAAACTGTTGAGTGCCACACAATTTTTCTTCCAAAAAGTCTAGAGACACACCCTTCGTGAGAAAAGTCCAAAACGAGATTATCACTCTAACAACTCTACTTAGTTCTTTATTTCTTACTCACAGATTATCTTTCACATTAAGGGAGAACAATATGATCCCCAATTAAAATTGTGGGTGGCGCCACACAATTTTTCTTCAACCTTAAGTTCAAACATAGATTTTATGTCACTTTAACTCCAACTCTACTACATTCTTTCTTTCGTACTCATAGATTAGTTTTCATATTCATAGAGAATAATCTGATCCACAATTAAACTCGAAGGCACCTCACAAAATTTCTTCACCTTTGACAAAAGTCCAAATATAGATAATATATCACCCTAATTCCAACTCCAACTCTACTCATTCTTTCTTTCAAACACACAAACACACACACACACACACACACACACATATATATATATATATATTACCTATGTATTTATTAAATGAAATAAAATATTACACATTCAAGCTAGGGCAAGACATGCATGACAAACAAAACTTGTCCTCGCCCTGTCATTTCTTTAGAGTGGGCCAAAACCGCATAAAGCGTAATGAAGTAAGGCATGTTGGATGAGGTATGGGGAATTTTTGTCATCTCTAATTTAAGAAGAGAAATATTTCTATAAGGAAACAAAAGTTAATTCTTATATCAAGTCCTTTTTTTTTTTTTTTTGGAGAAACCGGCCAAGAAGGCTACTTTAATTATAAGAAGAAAAATCCAACAAATAATAGTTATACATATTTGGTGGAACAAACTCCATCCAAACCAACAACGAACAAGAAAACTTAGCTCTCTTTGCTAAGGTATCAGCTAGAGCATTACCTTGCCTACACACATGAGAGAAAGAAAAGCTCTGAAGGGAGCTAGCAAACAACAAAATGTCTTGAATAATATGACCACAAGATGAATGTAATAATAGTCTATTACTAATAGCACGAATGGAAGACTCCGAGTCACCCTTAAAAACAACATTAAAAAGGCCAAGTTCCCAAACAAAATGAACTGCACGCCTAGTCGCTAAACTTGCAAGAGTGCAAACAGAATCTGGTATTGGAATTTGCTCAGCCAAAGCCACAACCACCTCACCATGTTCATTTCGAACAACCACACCAATACGTGCTGCCTTTAAACCTTCAAAGATCGCCCCATCAAAATTCGCCTTCATAAATCCTGCATCAGGAGGCTTCCACCAAGGTCTCTTTAATTGAACCTTCTTGCTAGGTTAAAGACGAACCTACTAAAATTCCTGCAAATGTCGATGCACTACACCAACAACCTTAACGGCCAGACCTCCTCACCAACCAGCACTTTATTTCGACGATTCTAGATAGCCCAGCAAGTCATCACAAATACTTCATAATTCAATAAAGAATGGAACACTAAATCAAGCAGGTCAATAAACGAACTGACCTTGGAAAATTCAGAAGGTAAAGAAGCAAAACAAGAACCCCAAATTGAACTAATACCTTCACAAGACCATAAGTCATGAAGAACAGATTCCTCCCCTTCATGACAGAGGCTACACATTGAAGACGAAACAATCTTGCACTTATGTAAATTAAGCATAGTGAGGATGGAATTGGTGCAAGCTTGCCAAAGGAAGAATTTCACCTTATTTGGAACATTTAATTTCCAAAGGCTATTCCAGAATTTCTTCTGCCTAGCTAAGTCCTAGGATGAAGCTACATCACTACTATTTAAATCACATAACAAATTGTAAGGTTAAATTTAATCAACCATCTTGTTGGCTTTATTTCGTACCAAATTTTCTTGTAATTTAGCAATTAGTAACCCTGTATTTATGTGGGAATCATGTAAGGGTAATGAGTGAGAGAGTGTGAAAAAATGCTCAAGATTGTGCAAGGATGTAGACACTCGCGGCTAGGACTTACGGGTGACTCGCAACTGGCAAGTCGCCAACTGCAGCACACAAGTGAAGTGTGCAGAGAAGATGAATAGTCACGCCAGTTGGAGCACTACAGGACAAAAAGTCCAGCCTGATTGTTTTGTTATCTCACAACTTGAACTCGCGACTCAGTCAAGTTGCGATGCCAAGCCGCTAGCCAACTCTGTTTTGAAAAACTTGACTCTTTGCATCCCATTCTCACCCTAGTATAAATACCCCTTCTACCCATGAAATGTAGAGAGCTTCCAGAGAGAATTTTGAGAGAGAAACCCTAGAGAAAAACTAGATTGATTCATCCACAACCTTCACATAGAGACTCTTCAAATTCCTATAGTCTCACCCTCTCTATTGTTAGATTCTTGAGAGGTTCTTACCCAAATCCTTTTCTTACCATACCCACATCTGTGAGAAGACTATTTGGTGCTTTGGGAAGCAGTTAGGAAGGGACCAATGACTATTGGTTGATGCTATGGGCTATAGCAGAATCTGGTAAGCTAAAGAAGAAATAGGTTCAGCGTAACCTCGTTGGAGTAAGAAACTTGGAAGGCTTAGGTATACTGGGTAGATTAAGCTTGGAGGGTCTTTTGCTGTTCATGTATCCCAACTACATTCTTTAGTGGATTATTGACCGCTTGGATAACACATCGTTGTGTTGTCCTTATGTTTGCATTTCTCTTTCCTTAATCTTTGCCATTTAATTTTTGTTATGGATATGATTTTGTTTGTTCATTTTCCGCACATATATTGTTTGACATTAAGCTTGAATTGATAAGTTTGTAATTGGGGATCTAAACGTTTATAGTGTTTTATATGCTATTTGAACATTCACAAATTATATCTCAAACAGACCTGATACATGCCAGTCCGAGAATGAGGCTAGAACAAAAAATCCTCCTGAGAAGAATGACAGACTAGGATGGACTTAATCAGCTGAGCTTCAAAAGGTAAGAAAATAGAATCCCCCAGACTTGTATTCCACCACCTAAAATCACTATCTATCAACTGGTCCACCGTTGCATCCTCTGACAACATGGAAATAGGGGATAGAACTCAACCGAAATTATTACTAGGGAGCCAAGAATCCTTAAAAATCTTTACCGAGGTCCCATAAACTATCCTCTAATGAGCACCTAACAAAATCACCTTTCGAGCTTTAAGAATACTTTTCCAAGTATATGACCCCGATCTGGCCTTGGCATAAAAAATGGACCCCATGGGAAAATATTTAGCCTTAAATACTTTATAAAATTAAATGTTCAAATAGCGTGTAAAACACTATGAACGTTTAGACCCCCAAAATACAAATTACCAATTCAAACTTAATATTAAACAATGTACGTGCAAAAAATGAACATAAGCTTATAATAGAATTGATAAACAATCTAAACCAAATAAAATCACATCCACAGCAGAAATTAAATGGCAAAGATTAAGAGAAGAGAGATGCAAACACAAGGACAACACAACGTGTTATCGAAGAGGAAACCAAAGCCCTCGGCGTAAAACCTCTCTGTCGCCCTCCAAGTGGTCAATAATCCACTAAAGAATGAAGTTGGGATACATGAACAGCAGAAGAACCTCCGAGCCTAATCTACCTAGTGTACCAAAGCCCTTAAAGCTTCTTACTCCAATGAGGTTGCGCTGAACCTTTGTCTTCTTTAGTTTACCGAATTCCGCTATAGCCCATAGCATCAACCAATAACCATTGGTCCCTTCCTAACTGCTTCCCAAAGCACGAAATAGCCTTCTCACAGATGTGGGTATGGTGAGAAAAGGATTTGGGTAAGAACCTCTCAAAAATGTAACAATGGAGAGGGTGAGAGTAGAGGAATTTGAAAAGTCTCTATGTGAAGATTGTGGATGAATTAATCTTCTCTAGGGTTTCTCTCTCAAAATTCTAGAAGCTCTCTACATTTCGTGGGAATAAGGGTCTATATCTAGTGGTGGGTGTTTGGAATGCGAAGAGTCATTTTTCCAAAATAGAGCTTGATGGTGGCTTGGCCTCGCGACTTGACTGAGCCGCGAGTTCAAGCCGCGAGATAACTAAATGGCCAGTCTGGACTTTTTGTCCTGTAGTGCTTCAGCTGGCATGACGCTTCAACTTCTCCACATGCTTGGCACGTGAGCATCTTCTAGCGGCTTGCAAGCTGCGAGATCCAGCCGCGAGTCCCTGTTTCACTGCACACTCTTGAGCATTTCTTCACACTCTCTCACACACTACCCTTACATGAATCCCACCTAAATACAGGGTTACTAAAGGCTAAAATACAAGCAAATTTGGCACGGAATAAAGTTAATAGAATGGTTGATTAAATTCAACCTTACAAAAATAAATAATCCATGTCATGAACCAACCTCCAAACCTATTTTGCTAACATGGCATCATTGAACTTACCCAACTCTCTGAAACCATGGCCCTCTTTTGATTTTGGTTGATATAAAATATCCCATTTTTTCCAATGAATCTTCCCATTTTTTCCAATGATTTTTTCCCATTTTTTCCAATGACCCTACCAAAATTTTCTAATCACAGATTCAATATCATTACAGAGATCCACAAGAAGTTTAAAACAACTCATAGAAAAAGTGGGAATGGCTTGCACAACCGCTTTCAATAACACTTCCCTACCGGCTTGAGAAAGTAATTTCTCCTTCCACCCTTGAAGCTTACCCCAAACCCTCTCTTGAATATAATTAAGGCTAGCACTTCTATTCTTCCCCACTATAGCAAGAAGCCCTAAATAACATTCATATTCCTTGATCTCAGGTACACCAAGCAGATTTTTAATGGCATTCTTCGACAAAAGAGAGACAGATTTACCAAAGAATAGAGTGGTCTTATCGGTATTGGTCTTCTAACCCGAAGTGAGCTCATACTTCTTTAAAAGATTTTGAATAATCTGGACCTTCCTTAGCTTGGCTCTACAAAAAAGGAGAGTGTCATCTATAAAAAAATAAATGAGATAATTGAGTACCATTACGACAAAGGGAAAAGCCCTTAATATCATTGGCTGCCACAGCTTGTTGGATTAAACCATTAAGACCTTTGGACACTAAAAGAAATAGATAAGGAGACAAAGGATTGCCTTGTTTAAGTCCCCTAATAGGTTTAATATCACCATGGGGTTCCCCATTAACAAGGATGGAATAAGAAGTAGAGCTGATGCACCCATAAATCAACTAGATCCAACGATCCTTTAAACCCATCTTCTCCGTAAGCCAACACAAGAAAATCCATTCTACACAATCATATGCCTTACTCATATCTAGCTTCATAGCCATAAAACCTGATTTGCCCACCTTTGTATGCTTCATGTGATGGAGAGATTCAAAAGCCACAAGAATATTATCAAACATTGCCATATTGGACTGGAAAGCACTTTGGGAATCGAAAATAATGTCTGGTAAAAATTTCTTTAACCTGTTTGCCAAAACCTTTGACACATGCTTATACAAGATATTACAAAAGGCAATAGGATGAAACTCTGTAACATGCTGAGGGCATTTAACTTTAGGAATTAAAGTTATATAAGTGTGGTTGAAAGATGGAAAGGTAGTACCTTAATTTAGCCAAGTCAGAACTACTTGAGCCACATCCACCCCAATCTTATCCCAATAGTGCTAATAAAAAATAGGAGGCATTCCGTCAGGACTCGGAGCCTTTAAAGGCAACATTTGTTTTAATGCCAAATCAACCTCACTTTTGGTGAACTCCACCAACAAAAATTGATTCATATCATAAGTCATAACCTGTGGGGTAGCTACAAGGACTTCTTCCATATTACTGGTGATGGGATCGTCAGACCAAAATAAGGAAGAAAAATAATCAACAAACAAAGTGGCAATCTAAAGCTCCCCTTCGCACCAACTGTCATCAGCCCTTTTAAGTTTTAGAATTTCATTTCACCTATATCATTGCGAAGCTTGACTATGAAAAAATTTTAGAGTTTTCATCACCATCCTTTAGACACGTTGTCTTAGCCCTTTGTTGCCATAGTTTCTCCTCTTGCATCAACAAAGTTTGCAATTCCTCCTTAAGAGATAAGATTAGGTCTAATTGGCCCCCCCTGGTATTCACGGCCTTGGCTTTAACTTCCTTTATACTTTTTCTAACAATAGCAAGTTGTTTTTTAATGTTACTGAATGGGGTTCTACTCGAAAGCTTCAAACCCGCCTGACGCCTCTCCAAATTGGTCTTTATCGTAACCATTAGAGACTCACAAACCTATACTGACCTCCATACCTCCTTCACAGTCTTATGGCAGCCTTCATCTTGCAACCAAACTTGTTCAAATCGCCAAGGTTTATGATGCCGAATAGGAATACCCAAGGGATGAATAATAATTGGCTTATGATCAGAACACCCACACTCTAAATGAGAAACTTTTGACACCGGAAATAAAGCCACCCAATCACCATTCGCAACAACTCTATCAAGTCTTTCCCACACTGTATTGCCGCCTATAACAATCTTGTGCCAAGTGAATTTATTACCAACAAAACCAAGATCCCTAAACCCATATTCATCGATCACATCTTTAAATTATTGCATCTGAGCTATTCAACGAGGCCTCCCACCCACCTTCTCATGAGACTTAAGAATCTCGTTAAAATCCCCCGCACATAACAAAGGAAAATTAAATTGGGAATTCAAACTTCGAAGGAGATTCCATGAAATATAATGATTTGATGTTTCAGGAGCACCATAAAACCCAGTGAACCGCCAAGTATTATCCCTACCTTTATTGATAATGGCATCCGCATGATTGAGAGAAGAAGATACCACCCAAAGTTGAATATCCACCTTCCATAAGAGCACCAAACTGCCCCCCTAATTTACCTTGGAGACAACATGCATATTCCCAAAATTCAAATTCTTCAAAAAACCTTTTAGCCTTACTTCAACCAGCCATGTTTCAACTACAAACACAATTGCGGGATCTTGTGCCTGAATCAAATCACCAAGCTCTTGAACTGTCTAGGGGTTCCCAAGCCCCGACAGTTCCAACAAAGAAGACTTATGGCTCTTAGCAAGGCTGGACACCAGCCTTTGCCATTAACAAATCACCACCCATGTCTTTTCAAGAAACCGTTCTACATTTCCCTAGTAACCCGTCAAGAGCATTTGCCTCACTAGTTCGTTTTACCGGAGAACCGCCAGTATTAGTAGAGATGACATAGTCAGAATCCACTCTCACAAGCTTTTTCTGTCTTGCAGGGACCACTTTACCACCTACAGAAAAAGAATCTTAGTTAGAAACATCACCAGACAAAACTAGAGAGGGATTAGGTATGGAAAGACAATTAATTTGGGTGTCACATGGTTTAGTAGTAGGAGCCAAATCACTCCTAAAGTCCTGTTGGAACGGAACTGCCACAGCAAGCCCATCACTTGTAGAGACATCACCATCATTTATGTCAAAGCAAGAATGACCATGGTCAATCTNTTTATATACCTAGGGTAAAAACATAAAACCCTAAACGTTTAATGAAGTAGGGCTGAGTTGGAAATTCTGCAGAAAATTCAACCTGTGCGATTTTCGATCGATCGAGTCTATTCTTCGATCGATCGAGCCAGGCCGAGAGTCCCAAGTACTTCTGCAGCCACTCGATTCCAACTTTACAATATTAAACCAACTTTGAGCAAGTCTAAATAAAACTAAATACAATGTTTTGATCATGGTTTGCCAACATTACAAATTAGAGTTCTAAATACATAAAATCCTAAGACCTTAGAACCTAACAGATACTCTTACGCACATAAAATTACCTCCTTCCATCTCATTAGAAGAGGTTGTGCGATCAACAACTACAACCATGGCGCAAATCTCCTCCACAACCATTCTATTCATATAGTAGAATGGGATGTCATGGATTTGAACCCAAATTGTAGTCCTTGTATAACTCAAATCACGAACTAACCTCTGCAAAACCACTAAGTGCTTATCAAAGCTCCAAGGTTCATTCAAAAAAATATTCTCAACTTCCTTCTTATTTTCAAAGACAAACAAAAGGATATGATCACCCATGTTTCTAACTTTAAACCCATTCACTGCTCTCCATAACGGACTAAAGGTCCTAATAACAGCATCAATATTTAGGGCTCTGTTTTGTCAAAAACTTGGCAACAATAATGAATTCCATCGAGCTCTATTGCTTATTCAGGCTTATCTTTCCCTTTCCCTATCATTTAGTGAAAGATTACTCTAGTGTTTTGTGAGAGAATCCATGGCTCTGCAAAAAACTCACAACTTCAAAACAAAATAGCAAAACTGCCTAACAACATGTAAACTAGCCTTTCTTCCATACAAAACGCAACAACTACAAATACTAAAAAAACCTAACAAACCACATGGCCTAAAGGTAACCAAGTTACCTTAGTAACAGCAATCCTATTAGAGAAGGAACAAAATTCTATAGCCTACGATAGGTTTGGAAGCCCAAACCACCCTAACGCAGAGAAACCCTTCTTATATCACATCTAATCTTACAAGAAACAAAACCATTTACATTCTCAATAACCTTTACGATGCATGCAAAAGCTCGACGACAAATTATATGTGTGTGTATTTTAATCAATAGATATTAATAAATACAAAGTTAAATTAGATATTTCATAGAAAAGAATGGAAGTAATTTAGTTAGAATTTGCTTAGTGAAGATCAAACCTAATTTAATGATGTTAATTATTGGTTTGCTTTGATAAAATTTATAGGGAATTCTAAATAATATGTGGTTTATATATATATATATATAAGGTTCAAGTTACACCTGGTATAACTTTAAGGAATGTTACACTACTCAATATTTTTTAATTAAATGTGAATTTTGCCAAATCCACCATTAAATTACATTATCATCATATATTCTCCATGCTTGCAAAATTTGAAAGTGAGCAAATATTAATGGCCATGTCATCAATCAATTATTTAAATTCAAGTTTTTGTAGTTTAAAATAATGCATAAAAGATGAGTTTATGAATTGAATGGTAAATAGAATCCAGTTGATATGACAACTGGCATGAATGTTAAGAACATATATAATATATAATTCAATGGTAAGAATTTCTAAATATGAATTCTATAACAAGCTATTGGGTAGTGTAACATTACTTAAAGTTACATTGGGTGTAACTTTAACCCAACCCATATATATTGAATTATATTTTACATATTCTATACAAAATTCTAATACCAAGTCCGGCTTGGCAAATCTTGCAGGTATAATAGAACATCCCTTGGGTCCTCAGCTTTTTAGAACTTAGTGCTATAGATCTGGTGCCCATTCATGACGCCGACTTGGCGTACATGTGTTGTAGAAGCTGTAAAGTCCATATTTTTAGGTTGAAAATCATGAACAAATTGTAACATTTAGAACTTAATTTGTCTAGTTGTTTAGTTTAGAAATATTCAATTAAACAAGACAAATGAAGTTCAGCACAGAATGTCCCACATTCTTGAAATCTAAGGGTAAAGCTATAGGTGTTACCCTAAGTGATGATGAAATTTTGATCATGAGTTTGAAAGTGATCAAGAAGGAAACTTCATGGCTTTCAATGCTATTGCTATGGTAAGTGAAACTGAAATTGTTGATGAGAACCCTTCTGATGGGGAACTCTCTGAGAATGTTGACTTGCAAGAAACTTATAATAAACTTTGCAAGATTGCAGCAAAGGATGCAATGAGTGTTGACCTAGGGTTGAAAAAGATAAACACTCTTGAACAAGAGAAGAAAAATTTGGTGTGTTTGATGCTAATGAACTCTTAAATTCTGTTAAGATTGAGAACATGTCCTTGACTAAAAAAGTTAAAAGTTGGGAACTTGAACTTGAATGTTCAAATAGCGTATAAAACACTATGAACGTTTAGACCACCAATTACAAAATTATCATTTCAAGTTTAATGTCAAACAATACATGCGCGGAAAATGAACATAAGCTAATAACATAATTGATAAACAATCTAAACCAATTAAAATCACATCCACAGAAGAAATTAAATGGCAAAGATTAAGGGAAGAGAGATGCAAACACAAGGACAACACAACGATGTGTTATCGAAGAGGAAACCGAAACTCTTGACGTAAAACCTCCCCGCTGCCCTCCAAGAGGTCAATAATCTACTAGAAAATGTAGTTAGGATACATGAACAGCAAGAGACCCTCCAAACCTAATCTACCCAGTGTACCTAAACCCTCCAAGCTTCTTGCTCCAATGAGGTTACGCCAAACCTTTTTCTTTTCTAGCTTACCGGATCCTGCTATAGCCCATAGCATCAACCAATAACCATTGGTCCCTTCCTAACTGTTTCCCAAAGCACCAAAAAGCCTTCTCACAGATATGGGTATGGTGAGAAAATGATTTGGCCAAGAACCTCTCAAGGATGTAGCAATGGAGAGGGTGAGAGTAGAGGAATTTAAAGAGTCTTTATGTAAAGATTGTGGATGAGTCAATCTTGTTTTTCTCTTGGGTTTCTGTCTCAAAATTATCTTTGGAAGCTCTCTACATTTCGTGGGTATAAGGGGTATCTATACTAGGGTGAGAAAGGAATGCAAAGAGTCAGTTTTTCCAAAACAGAGCTGGCCAACTATTGGCCTCGCTACTTGACTGAGTCGTGAGTTCAAGCCACAAGCTAACTGAATGGCTAGTTTGGATTTTTTGTCTTGTAGTGCTACAGCTAGTATGACGGTTCAACTTCTCTGCATGTTTCACTCGTGTGCATCTTCCAGCGGCTTACCAGTCACGAGCCACCCACGAGATCCAGTCGCGAGTCCCTGCTTCACTGCATATTCTTGAGCATTTCTTCACACTTTCTCACACATTACCCTTACATGATTCCCACCTAAATGCAGGGTTTCTAAGTGTTGAATTACAAGTAAATTGGCACGGAATAAAGCTAACAAGATGGTTGATTAAATTCAACCTTACAGAATTATTAGTTGCTAGAGAACAACTTAATGGGACTTATACTTCTAAACTTGATAACATGCTCAATGTTCAGAAATCTTCACATGATAAAACAGGATTAGGGTTTGTTAAGAGCATTTCTGACTCTGTTGTACACTCCACTAAGTTTGTTCCTTCTTCATCTGAACCTAAACTAGATATAGGATGCCAAAAGAAGAAGTTCTTGCTACTAGGAAGATTATGGTAGATCTTAGTGAGTCAAAACCCAAGAATCCCAATCAGACTAAGAGTAAGAAACAAAATAAACCTTAGTGGTTTTGTCATTTTTATGGAGGAGCTAGGCATACACACCCAAATTGTTTCAAGTTGCAAGCCTCTAAGCAAGCAACTATACAAAAAGTGCCTGTGCCAAAAGCCCATGATTGTATAGCACTTATTCATGAATTGGTAAAGGCTCTTAACCTTAATGCCAATGTTGGAGTTGAACACCACTCTTATTTTTCTAGAAACTCCAATCTTAGTTTGCATCTAAGAAACTGTGGATGCAAAAGACTCAATCTCAGTGAGTCTCTTTGACATGGTCCTTGTGCTTTAACTCTCAATCCTTTGTGACCAAAAACCTTTTTTTTTTTTTTTTTTTTAAGGTTTTGCATTGCATTACATTCATGCATTTCATTCTAGTTTTGTTTAGGATGTTTTCTATAAAGTTGTAATTTACAACTATTTTGTGTTGGCTTTAATTTCATGCCAAATTTTATTGTAATTTCTTCAATCATATTTCCCTGTATTTATATGGGTTTTTAATTGTAAAGGATGAGTGTGAAGACTCAAGTTTAAAAGGATGAACAAGTGGATTTTGCGAGTGTCTCACAAGAAGCTTACTTGCAAAATAGCCAAGTGTAGAGCACATGACTAGAAGGCAAAGAGTCATGCCAGCCTGGAGGATTTCGTAAGAGTCTCGTAGGTAAGGCCTTCTTGCGAAATACTCGCGAAACATTTTGTTTAGCAAAATGTCATGTTTTTTTTTTTACCAATTCTTTACCGACACTATATATACCATCGTTACCCACATACTGTAATGAGTGCTTTTCAAAGAGAAAACCCTAAAAAATAAACTTAAGAGTTAGAGATTGTTATACCCACAATCATCTACACATTTTTTAGTGGTTTTCCTCTACTCCTACCTCTCCATTTCTAAATCCTTGAGAGGTTGATAGCCCAAACACTTACCACACCTAATCTGAGTGTCAAACGAGATTTTGATGCTACTAGGAAGCATTGGAAGGAGCCATTCATTGGCAGATTCAATCAGGCTGAATTCCAGGATCTAGGAAAACTAAAGAAGACAAGGTTCTAAGAAGCCAGTTAGTAGTAGGAGCTTGGAGAGCTCACGTACTTCAGGTAGACTAGGTTTGGAGGATCTTTTGTTATTCGTGTACTCCAACTTTATTCTCCAGTAGATCGATTATCGCATGGAGGGCGACGAAGAGGTTTTTTTGCCGAGTTCTTAGGTTTCCTCTTCAATAACATGTCTCGGTGTTATCTTGCATTTACATCTCTCTTCCCTACTCTTTATGCTTTTCTTTTATTGTTAATAAATGATGAATATGGCTTAGGATAGTGATATTTGTTGTTTGCACTCATTTACACTTATTTCGTACTTAGTTTAAGTTAGAGTAAAAACAATCTAGCTGTAATTTTTATTGAGGGTCTAAACATGCTCTTGTGTTTTCACACAAATCTGAACTTTCAATTGGTATCAGAGCGAGTACACTTATCGGATTTCATTATCCTAGTGTGATCCTAGGCCCCTTGGCTTGCTATGGCAAAGCCCAACATGAAGTGTACTTCATGTGTTTGTGATAATGACTCTATGAGCATCTTTAGAGATTGTCCCAGCAATAAGCTTCTAGAGTTATTCAAGTCTAAGAAACATGCTAAAATTTTTGTACACATGATGAAATGTTTTGAGCATAGGAATCATGAGCTTCATAATAGATTGTGTGAGTCTAATTCCTTAATTGCAAAATATAAGAGAAGGAATAGACATATGTGTGATAAAATTGATGGTTTGAAAAGAAAGCTTCAATCATCCATGAACAATGTAAAGGAAGATGAGTCTTGCTTGTATGGTCAAGAATGTTTGTCTCATGCTTGTCTTTTTGTCCATACCGCATTGAAAGTGTTTAATTCATGTTTGTGGTATCTTGATAGTGGGTGTTCAAGGCACATGACCAGAGATAAATCACTCTTCAAAAGTATTAAGGAGAAGGAGGATAGTTATGTGATTTTTAGAGATGGTAGCCACTCACAAGTCCTCAGAAAAGGAACTATTGATATTCTGTGACTTCATTTGTTGAACGATGTTCTTTATATCCAAGGGTTGAAAGCAAACTTGCTGAGTATCACCCAAATATGTGATGAAGACTTTCTAGTTCAATTTTCAAAGAAAGGGTGTCATCAGTGAAGAAGGTGTGCAAGTCTTGAAGGGACTTAGGACCACAGACAATTGATATGGCGTAGTTCCCAAGCCAAAGGTATCATGCTAGAGAGTACGAGTAAATCTGTTAGAGTTATGGCACCAACGTTTTGGGCATGCGAATTACAAGCAAGCAGCAAACGTTTCAAAGCTTGAAGCCGTAACTAGTTTGCCGAAATTTGGAAAGATTAAAAAAAATGTTTGTGGTCCATGTCAATTGGGAAAACAAACTAAATCAGCCCATCCCAAAGTAAATTTAGTTGCTACATCTCGCCCTTTGGAGTTGCTTTATGTGGATCTAATGGGTCCAACGAGAATAGAAAGCATGGGTGGAAAAAGATATATCATGGTTGTTGTTGATGATTTCTCAAGGTACTCTTGGGTGGAATTCCTTAGAGAAAAGTCGAAGGCATGCAACAAGATGGAGAGATTATGCAAAAAGCTCCAAAATGAAAAGGGAGTTCCCATAGTCAAAATTAGGAGTGATAATGGGAAGGAGTTTTAGAATGCAAAATTTGAAGTATTTTGCAATGAACATAGTATCAAAATGGAATTCTCAGCCCCAAAGACTCCACAATAGAATGGGGTTGTTGAAAGGAAGAACCAAGTGATCCAAGAGATGGCGAGAATAAAGCTTCTCAGCAAAGACATTCCACAAAAAATTTAGGCTGAAGCGGCGAACACATCATGCCACATTCAGAATAGAATTTTCTTCCAACTGGGAACAAAGAAAATGTCATATTAGATTTGGAAGGAAAAGAAGCCTAAGGTGAAATACTTTTGAGTATTCAGAAGTAAATGCTTCATTCTCAATGATAGGGAGAATCTTGGGAAGTTTGATGCCAAGAGTGACGAAGGGACCTTCCTAGAGTACTCCGTCAATAGCCGGGCATATAGAGTGTACAATAAGCGCACAAAGACGGTGATGGAATCGATAAATGTGGTCATAGATAACACCATTCTAGAAAAGAATATTGGTGAGGATGGTGAAGTTCCAAGCCTTAAGAAGAATGAGGGTGATGGTAGCATGTCTCAAAGTGATAATGGTGAGAGACAATCATCGGAAAAGGAGTCCACTCCTACTACATCAAGAAAGGAGACTAGATCAACACAAGGGTCTTTAAGTCCACTCAGCCCTCCGGAAGTTCAACTTCCAATCTCTTGTGATGAGGAACCTTCCACTTCTAAGAAACCTTTGTCAAGAGTTACTCAATCATCCCAAAAGCAACATAATTGGTGATTTGGATGAAGGACTTCGTTTGAGACGAGGACCGAGCTATATTGTGAATCATGTGACATATCATTGCTACCTTGCTCAATTTGAACCCAAGAAAGTGGAAGAAGCTTTGAAAAATGAAAATTGGGTAGAATCCATGCACCAAGAGTTACATCAATTTGTTAGAAATGATGTATGGGAGTTGGTGCCGAGGCCTAAGGACATACAGTAATTGGCACCAAGTGGATCTTTAAGAACAAGACGGATGAAGATGGTGAAGTTGTCCGAAACAAGTCTAGATTGGTGGCTTAAGGATATACTCAAGTCAAAGGCATAGACTTTGATGAGTCATTTGCTCCAGTGGCAAGACTAGAGTCAATCCGAATTCTTCTTTCCATAGCGTGTATTATGAATTTCAAGCTATACCAAATGGATGTGAAGAATGCCTTCTTGAATAGACTTTTGAACGAAGAAGTGTTTGTTGAGCAACCAAAGGGGTTCAAGATCCTCATTTTCTAGACCATGTGTTAAGACTGAAGAAAGCATTATATTGGGTAAAGCAAGCACCAAGAGCATGGTATGATTATCTCACCTCATATCTTTTAGATCATGGTTTCAAGAGAGGTCAAGCCAATTGAACATTCTTTGTCAAACAAGATAAGAAATCTCTCCTTATTGCTCAAGTATATGTGGATGACATTGTATTCGGATTAACAATTAATCACCTTGCTCAATAATTTTCGGAAGAAATGAAGAAGGAATTTGAGATAAACATGGTGGGGGAGTTAAACTACTTCTTAGGCCTTCAAGTGAAACAACAGAAAGATGGGATATTCATATCTCAAGAGAAGTATACCAAAGATCTTGTAAAGAGATTCGGATTAGACTCCAAGAAACATGCATCCACTCCAATGAGCTCCTCGATAAAACTGAGCTCCAATCCAGCTGATGTGGAAGTAGATCCAACACTCTATAGGAGCATGATTGGCAGTCTCCTTTACCTCACCGCGAGTAGGCCAAACATAGCCTTTAGTGTTAGGGTATGTGCACGTTTTCAGGCAACACCCAAAGAGTCCATCTAACGACAGTCAAAAGAATCGTATGCTATGTCAATGGAACATCCAACTATAGGATTTGGTACTCAAGAGATTCGAATGATTGCCTAGCTAAACACTCAGATGTTGATTAGGCCAAGTGTGTTGATGATAGAAAAATCACCCCTTGCAAAAATCAAAATTCAGACTCTCTATCAATGGTTGAAGCTGAGTACATTGCAGCAGGGAGTTGTTATGCTCAATTATTGTGGACGAAAAAGCTCCTACATGACTATGGAATCTCTCAAGACACCGTGTGCATGTTCTGTGACAACACTAGTGCCATAAATCTATCCAAGAATCCTGTTCCACACTTAAAGTTAAAACATATCAAAATTCGATATCACTTCATTCGAAACTTGGTGGAGGAGAAAATTATAGGGCTGAAGTTTATCAACACCGACAACCAAAAGGCAGGCATCTTTTCTAAACCCCTTGATGGTCCATGGTTTGAATCACTTTGTAAGACCATTGGTGTCGGTATCATCCCTTGACTCATATCTCTTATGTGACCTTATGTTGTTCATTAGTGTATCCTTGCTATATAGGTCTCACATGTACGGTTTCTTTTTCATGTTTTTGCTTGTTGTTTTTGTTGATCTTACTTTGCTTGTTCTGTTTTTAAGTGAGTTGAAAAATTCAAAAATCCAAAAAATGTAAAAAATCTCAAAAGGTTTGATCGCTTGTGTTGTGTATATCACATGTGAGTTTGGCCTAGTACCTCCATACTAATGGCGTATGATATTTGAGAGCTTAGCTTGTTATGTATGCACATTTTTTAAGTGTGAGCGACATCTAGAAATCTACATTTTGATTGTTGTAAATAGATCTTCAAGCTTGTTATGAATGATTGGTCAATAGTCTTGCTTGATCTTGATATATGAATAGACTTGTACCTATATATCTCCTCACATTTTTTTTTTTAAAAACTTTTTCAAAGAGCTCTAAAAATGTCTATCTCTGAAAGGGAGAAAAGAGATGAAAAAGTCGTCACACATACTAGTATTTGACTAGGAAAAAGGGAAAGCGACTTGTTTTGAAATGTATGGTGCCAAAGCCAAAGGCTTAATTGTCAAAGTTTTATCAAAATGTTTATGGCATCGCTTCTCAGAAATTTGAGTTTTATATGATCAAAAGTATGAAAAAATAGAAGCCAAATGAAAAGCTTTCAATCAATTGTAATCATATTAGTAAGGGGTCATATATGTTCATTTCTACAAGTGAGATAGGTCACTTAAATTCATATAGTTGTGTATGACTTGATTGAATTGATCATTGAAGCTTCATACTAGACTATAGACTAGTTCATACTTGATCCACACACACAACACACAAGTCTAGTGTTGTTCTTTTCCTCCACCACCCTCTAATTCTTGATGGTTGCCTTTGGCGATTTGTAACAAAAAGGGGGAGGATAGATGGGGGAGCTAGCTCTTGTACTTGGGGGGAGTTTTTATTAGTTTTGATAGACTTTGATGTATTTTTGTTTATGTGGTTGTATATATTCATTTCTTTTGTGCTTGTTTCACAAACATTGATGTGATTCTTGATTATGATAGTTATTGATGATGTGTTTATTCATTAGGATATTACTGTCTCTCTTTATATGTTTTGTTAATTAAAGATTAGTTTTTTACTTTGGATTTATACTGTATTTTCCACACATGCGTTTATGGATTGTTTTTGGCATTTCAAGAATTTACAAATTAATTCTTTCAAGAGCTACTATCTATACTAGCAACTAATAGTTAGTAGTTGTGATAGAATTGTATCAGGGCAACACTTTGTAATTGGGCTGGTTTTTGATTTGAGCAATTCCAATTTGAGGTTTACACATTTTCTCATAATTAATATTATGCATTTAGAACTACTAATATGACCAGGAGTGTCATGAGGCTAGTTTCAAAAAATGAACAAATATTACTTGTTTATTTTGTAGTAAAAAGTAATTAAAAAAATCTGTGTTTTTATTTTATATATATAATTTTTATTTTGAGAATCTAATTTATATGTGAATAAAGCAATTTGAAAATCAACAAGATAGTAGCCCTATTTTTTAATCAATATTTTTGTGGGAATTAGAGTTGTATTTTTACAAAATTGTCTTTTAGTTTTGTCTCTGCTTAAACATAAGACTTTATGGGCAATTTTGAACCCAAAAAAAAAAAAAAAAAAATGAGAATCCCAAACAGGGAAAGCCACCTAAATAGTAGTGTGTGTGTGTATAAGCTACGTTGTCGAAGAATTGAATGTCAAAAATCCAATGCAGTATCAAATATCATTTTTTATCTATTTTCTCAAGAGTTATGTACATATTGAAACAAGATTGCAAGATTCCAAAAGAATATATGCATTTTTTTTTTTTTTTAGAAACAAAAGAATAGTGCCTAAATGTGAAGTTTTGGTACAAATGAGTAGAAGAGAAAATAGAAGAGACAAGATGGGGATGATCAATTATATTTGTTTAGAGGGGATTTGAAACGGTAAGATGTCCTATTTGAGGGAATTTGAAAGGTAAGATGTCCCTCCATGTTGCAACAATGGAGTCATGAGATTCGAATCACTAAAAGTTACAAAATTTTTGGCTGAACTTCTCATGAAAAATAAAAAATAAAAAATAATTCCCCTAGATTCTAGAAATTTGAAAGGGAAGGGGAGGAGAGAGGTTCACACGCGCGCGCACGCATAGACACACACACACATATATATATATATATATATTAAAAAGATCAATTTTTCACTTATATGATCAATTTATAACTTTTTTTATAAATAAATATAACAAAAGAATGGTACAATCGTCAAATTTTATGGTATTTTATCATTTAATCTCCTTCCAATTTTAATTTTCAAAATATCCAATTAAATGGTAACCATTTCTTTAGTTAATTTTTAAAGCATTCAAAAAAGGGAGTGAGTAAAAATGGCGAAATTGGGTGTTTCAACGTCACAAGATGTAATGATGTATCAGTTACTTAAAATTTCAGGTAACATTGAGATAAAGCTTTACCATACTGAGAGTTTATGGAAATTGGTAAGTTGTACCACAGTTTATTGTTCGGATTTGTTTTTCATCTAAAGACTGCAAGAAAGCTCTCATGCGTATTTTCCAATATGCATAGTTAGTGCCATCAAATAAAGGAGGTATAATTAAAGATTGTCCTCTATCCATGACAAGCAGGGGTCAATGGATCAACACAGTAAAGATTAAACCCTAATCAGAGTGTG
>NW_027069512.1:1082486-1122074 GCF_002906115.3 Quercus suber | reverse complement strand
AAAAAAAAAAAAAAATGAGAATCCCAAACAGGGAAAGCCACCTAAATAGTAGTGTGTGTGTGTATAAGCTACGTTGTCGAAGAATTGAATGTCAAAAATCCAATGCAGTATCAAATATCATTTTTTATCTATTTTCTCAAGAGTTATGTACATATTGAAACAAGATTGCAAGATTCCAAAAGAATATATGCATTTTTTTTTTTTTTTAGAAACAAAAGAATAGTGCCTAAATGTGAAGTTTTGGTACAAATGAGTAGAAGAGAAAATAGAAGAGACAAGATGGGGATGATCAATTATATTTGTTTAGAGGGGATTTGAAACGGTAAGATGTCCTATTTGAGGGAATTTGAAAGGTAAGATGTCCCTCCATGTTGCAACAATGGAGTCATGAGATTCGAATCACTAAAAGTTACAAAATTTTTGGCTGAACTTCTCATGAAAAATAAAAAATAAAAAATAATTCCCCTAGATTCTAGAAATTTGAAAGGGAAGGGGAGGAGAGAGGTTCACACGCGCGCGCACGCACAGACACACACACACACACATATATATATATATTAAAAAGATCAATTTTTCACTTATATGATCAATTTATAACTTTTTTTATAAATAAATATAACAAAAGAATGGTACAATCGTCAAATTTTATGGTATTTTATCATTTAATCTCCTTCCAATTTTAATTTTCAAAATATCCAATTAAATGGTAACCATTTCTTTAGTTAATTTTTAAAGCATTCAAAAAAGGGAGTGAGTAAAAATGGCGAAATTGGGTGTTTCAACGTCACAAGATGTAATGATGTATCAGTTACTTAAAATTTCAGGTAACATTGAGATAAAGCTTTACCATACTGAGAGTTTATGGAAATTGGTAAGTTGTACCACAGTTTATTGTTCGGATTTGTACTATTTGAAATGGGAGTCTAACTCCTTTTGTACTTTGAAACTACCCTACAATGTTTTATTGGAGAAAATTGGCATTGCAGTAAAGGATAGACCAACTATGAACTGGCCAACAAGCCTAAAAATAGCTATAGGCTCTGCAAAAGGATTGGCACATCTGAATGAGGACTGTGAGTTTTCTTTATTTACCACATCGCAAGCCTTAAGAATATATATATATATATATATATATATATATAGTTAGACTCCTTTTTGAGCTAAATGTATCTTCAGGTCAGCCCAAGATCATACACCGTGACATCAAGGCAGCTAATATTCTTATTGATGATAACTTTGAAGCAAAGGTTGGGTTTTCATATGATTCTTGGTTTGAGTTTCAAAGATATCTATCTTTGATTGAGATAGTGAAATTTTAATACCCATTTGTTGTGTATGTAGTTAATAATAATGAAGCTTTTAAAAAAAAAAAATAGAAAAAAATAAATAAAAGAAACAATCGCATAGGAATTCAAAGATTTATGTGGTTTGGTTTATATGCTTACATTCAAGAGTGGTGTCAAATAGAATGTTTTATTTATAAGAAAATGAAGAGAATAAATAATGGTTCACTCTGGCAAAACTTAAAACTCCGAATACACTAAAAGAGCTCTTTCTCTTACCGTAACTAACACAACACAAGAAATCATAATTTTTTGTACAAACTATGCAAAAGACCAAAGTTTCCTTTTGACAAAGGGAGACCGGTGGGGGCCCTAATCAGAGTGTGTCTGCTCTGATACCACTTGATAGGCCACAAACTGAATGACCCCTTGTGATAAAACCAATTAATTAATTAGCCAAGTTTTTAATTAATCAATTTATCATGCAATTTTGTGGAAGCACAAACAAATCACCAAAAACTAGATATGCAGCGGAAATTAAATAACACGGTGATTTGTTTACGAATAGGGAAAAACCTCGCGGCAAAAACCCCGCCGGGTGATTTTCAGGTCACCACTCCCGAAACTCCACTATTATCAAATCAAGCGGTTACAAGTAAAGGAATCCCAAGTACCTTACCAACCTACAATTGAACCCTTACTCCAATACCCAATTGGACTTGATCTGTAGCGACAGTTCCCACCTTTGATGCACGGCTCCCAAGTACGTGACTAACCAATGCGCGGATCCCAGTACGCGACTTCAGAACACTAACTAAGGAAGAAAGGTTGGCTGCAAAGTTCTTCAGTTAATCCTTTATGATGAATAGCAGGAAGATGCTTGGTTACAAAACCCTATGGTGCAAACACACAGCAACTTCTTGAAGGAAGATGAACTAAGTCAAGAACTTCGTCTTTTGATCACAATTTGCTTGAACAGGGATTGCTCAATGATATTGCAACTTGTGTCACACTTGACGGCTCTTAAAACAATCCTTTTATATGTTTAGGGTTAGAAGAAAAGAAGGCCCAAAAACATATTCACGGATCCCAAGAAAATTAGATTGGAAATCTAAGTTTTTAAATCTCGACAGATAGCAGGTGTTGAGGTAACTGTTGAGCAGGTGTCGAGCTTTAATGAAATTGCACTTTAGCTTGCTTTTTCTTGGACAGACTTGATGACTTCAACACTTGACCTTGAAACCTTGTTTCTTGAAGTATTAGAAACACCTAGAACTACCCAATTACAAGTAGAGTGCGTTTTGTCAAAGGATTAGCCAATTTACATAAATAAGTGACATATGTTCTTAACAAGTGAAAACATATATGTCCTAACATTATAATTAAAATCAGAATCTAGGTTTGGAGAAATTATATAGTCTTTTGGTGGACCACGTCACTTAACCATCATTCCACTAAAAGACTTCCACTTGTTTAAAATTGCTCAGTCAGTAATTAGTTTCTATTTAAAAATAAATAAATAAATTCTAACTCAACAATTTTAAACAAGTGAGAGTTGTTTTAGTGGAATGGTACATTTGAATATGAAAAAAAAATCAGAAACAGTAGCTACATTTATTTATTTAATGAATAGAACCTAGCTATATATGTCAAAGAGGATGGCGAGAAAAGGACAGAGATAGTGGTTGTCTACTTTGCTCCACTATCTCACTCTTTCTCTCTCTTAAACTCAGCATTTCGATCCACAATCTAGCTTTTATTTTATGCTTTGTTGAACATGTTTTTGTTTGTTTGTTTTTAGTTTTGCTTTATTTTTGTTTTTCACAAAATAAAAAAAATTGAAAAATCAGAAAAATACAAAAACAGTGTATGTTTTGTATACTTTGGTACTTGTGTACCTTGGATGGCCATTGAAACAAAGTTTTCTAAATTTTATATCTTTTGTAGCTTAGATGAGCATCTCTATGCACAACTAAGCAAGTGAGCTTTGTAGCTCGTGTTTGTGATGAGTAAGTGATAGGCCAAAAATGTATTGACCCCTTGTGATTAATTAACCAATTAATTTAGCCAAGTATATTAATTAAGTCAATTAACATGCAAACACGTGGTAGCACAAACAAATCACCAAATAACTAGATATGCAGCAGAAATTAAATGACACAGTGATTTGTTTACGAATGGAGAAAACCTAACGGCAAAAACCCCACCGGGTGATTTTCAGGTCACCACTCTCGAAACTCCACTATTATCACAACAAGCGGTTACAAGTAAAGTAATCCCAAGTACCTTACCAACCTACAGTTGAACCCTTACCCCAATACTCAATTGGACTTGTTTTGTAGTGACAGTTCCCTCTTTTTGATGCACGGCTCCAAAGTACGCGATTAACCAATGCGCGGATACCAGTATGCAACTTCAACACCAATTGATAGAGAGGTTGGCTGCAAAGTTCTTTAGTTCATCCTACACGATGAAGATCAAGAAGATGCTTGGTCACAAAACCCAAAGGTGTACATACACAACAACTTCTTCAAGAAGAGATGAACTAGGGCAAGAACTTCGTCTCCGGTCACAATTTGCTTGAACAGAGTTTTCACAATGCTTGTGCAACTTGTGAACTGTTTGACGGCCCTTAAAACAATCCTTTTATATATCTTGGGTTAGAAGAAAAGAAGGTTCAAAGACATATTCACAGATCCCAAGAAATCAAATCAGAATTCTGAATTTCTTAAATCTCGACAGATAGGAGGTGCCAAGATGCTGTCGAGCAGGTGTCGAGCGTACGGGCTTGAGATAGCATTCTTTAAGCTCGATAGATGCAGCTGTCGAGTTTTAGTGAATTTGCATTATCAGCTTGTTTTTCTTGGACAGACTTGATGACTTCAACACTTGATCTTGAAACCTTATTTCTTGAAGTATTAAAAATACTTAGAACTACCCAATTACAAGTAAAATGCGTTTTGTCAAAGGATTAGCCAATTACATAAAAGAATGACATATGTTCTTAATGAGTGAATCACATATGTCCTAACAATAAGATTAAGTCATCTTTTGTACTTAACACTCATATCACTCTTTTTGATAGGTAGGACTAGAAAATCTTAAGAGAAAGACATAAATAACCATCTCACCACTTTTGCCCACCGATCATGAAATGACATCTGTATGCTTTGGCATAGCAAAAGTGCAACGTCAAAAGTTTAACATGATTGGGTATTTCTTTTCTCTCTCTTATATGCCCATGCATGATATGCTTAAAAGAAATATATGCAAAAAATTAAATAAATAAATCAAATAAAAAAGAATCAAAATGCTTTAAATATGATTGCAAGCGTGTTTTTTAGGAGATGCGTGAGTTATAGGATGTACCTCAAAGGTGATAGTCCCCATCAAGCAGTTATGATTGTGTGTGAGTTAAATTGATTTTCTCACATCTCAAACTGTCATAACATGTAGGCATGTGCAATCTTGCAATATTTTCACACACAACACGCAAATTCTTTTCTACTTTTGATACATGTGCAGATACAATGTGATTTGGCCATCACAAGGAATACATGTGTTAATGTATGATCACTAAATTGTCTTCACTTGTTTTTGACTATAAAATTAGTTAGATTTGTTTAGTGTGTGTGTGTATGTGTTTTGGATTTAAATGTTTTGGATCCAATAAAAATAAAATTATGTCTCTATAACTATTAGACCAATTATTTTTTTTAAGAGTATCAATGGACTAATTCAAATATTTGGGTGGACCAACTTTTATTTTTGTAGGCTAAATTTTGAACGCATTAAAACAATTATATATATATATATACACATATATTAAGGAAAATTATAAATTTTGGGGGGGCCTATGGCCCCCCACCCTTGTATATAACTCCGCCACATGGCACTGCCATGAAGTGTAGTTCTGAAGTGCTAAAAGGAAATGATGGCTTGGATACTGCATTTCCTTTGAAACTTTTTAGGCTAGTTGTTTCTAAATACCTTGAAATAATCTTATATTAACCAAATGCAGTTACATGGCTCCGGAGTATGCTAATAGTGGAAAGCTCACGGATAAGGCAGATGTCTTCTCTTTTGGGGTTGTACTTTTGGAGTTGATTACTGGATGCCAACCTTACGATAAAAACTCAATCCTACCCTAATGATAGCCTGGTTGAATGGGTGTGTATACCATTTCATAAGTACTACTTCTTAATAGTTCACCGTATCTGTGGAGTAATCTGATCATCTCAGGATATGCATACCTTTTTTTTGGATGTTGAAATACAATTAAAGAACAATAATTTTCTTTTGGACTTAGAATCTTTGATGGTGTATGTGAATACTAGGACTTACTATTTTGTGTACGTAACTTAACAGTGTATATGGTTCTTAAAAGAACCGATGGAGGAAAAGAAAATGGATACCTACTAAAAATAGTTGGATAGTAATTGGTTGAGTTTGATTGTCTTTTATATAATAATTCTAAGTGTACGTATGTAACATATCGCATGTAATTTAAGCTCTTTTATAACTTCTGTCTTTCTCCTCTGGCAATATGAAGTATTCATAATATATTGCAAAGCTTGAGTAACAATGTAACATGGAAAGTTAACGTACGTTTAATGTTATAGAATTTTAGGGAAGGCCTTTGCTCAGGCAAGCTTTGAAACATGGCTGATCCGAGGTTGCATAATAATTATATCTCTACTGAAATGGCTCGAATGGTTGCATGTGCTGCTGCTTGCATCGCCCATTCTAGGCCAAGAATGAGCCAGGTAATTCTGTCAATTTTATTATTGAAATAACTGGTTCTCTTTGTCTAATCTATCAAATCCAAAATTACAGATAAACCTCCTTTGCCCTTTCTGTGTTTGTGAATTGTAAAGCATACTGTCTTGTTTATCACCTTTTTTTTTTTTTGTCTGCATGTGATTGTTTTGTAAAATATATGAAATATAGGTTTGGTTTCAATATAGTGCGAAGTTTTAGTAGGTTATTAGCCTTTTAAGATTCAAGATCCCCAGTTTATTTATGAAATTTAAATTTTCCAATTTGACTATTCAAAAGCTAAAATCCAATGTCTTGCTCATGGGCTGCATTGTAAATTGATAGCCGTGTAAAACGGGGTGCAAACACAGTGGCCCACACTCTATCTCGATATGCTAGGAATGTTCCTGGGCGATTTTTTTGGAGGAACTCACCTCCGCTAGCTTTGAAAGCTTTGTACTATGATTAACGAAAAAAAAAAAAAAAAAGCTTTGTACTATGATTCTTTATCGCTTCAATGAATGAAAGTTTATTCCGATTTTCAAAAAAATATATAAAAAGCTAAAATGATTTTGAAACTGTTAGAAATTAAGACTATTCTTTGTGATTGCATATATCCCTACAATCATCTTTATGATAGTATATAACCCTACAACCATTCTTGGTAAGCAAATTGTTCATGTTAGTATATAGTTTAGTTTAGTCTAGCCTATCGGGCTTAGCCCAGTATACTACACTTATAGTACGCTCATATTACTTGTACTTCACATATACTTAGCTTATATGAGGCCCTCTATTATACAGTATTATTTACACAGAATATACAGACTCTTTAGTCTTTCTCTCTCTCACTTTATATTCTTAACATGGTATCAAAGTCAATGCTTTGACTTTCTGGCACCTGTGGTCTTCCCTGGCGTCTTTCTACTGCCCTTGCCTTCGTTCAGCACCCACTGTCAAAAGTAAGTTACCACCGTCAGACCCACAGCACCAAAAACTCTCGGACTCAGTCCTTCTATTCATCACCCTACCAACCTGTAGATTGATAGATCGCACAATTTCGAGAAAAACCCAACTAGAATAAACTCCATCCAGCATCACATGCACTCCCACGTGCCACTTGAAGGTCTAGTCTCGCAGTAACACGTGCCCTCATGTCACCACCCTTCTTCACGTGCTAACGTCACTGACACGCACTCCACATGCCATTCACTATCGTGCTGCCATGTTAGCCATAGTGATGTCAAAAACCATTGACTCTGACCACCGCTTGTTGACTTTGACCACGGCCATTGATTGCCGCCGTTCACCAAGGTCAAAATTTTTCAACAGGGCCTATTTTTCTCAAGTTTTCACGTAGATTCCGATTTTGGGTTCCGTTTCTTTTTTTTTAAGGTCCCTAAATCCCTCTTTTTGGTCATTTTCTTCATTATGGCTCAAGAAAACGAAAGAGACATTATAAGTCCTATCACTGTTATCCTAGATGGTCCTACTACCTATCATGCATGATCTCAAAATATGACTGCCTTTCTCACGCAAAGTTTGGAGGTATGTAATTGGTTCAATTCCCAAGCCAAGGCCAAACCCTAAGTCCAATGCTACAACTGATGTTGATGCCTCCAAGACTACTATTACAGAGGATGATTTTGAAGCACACCTAGAGGAATGGGAAAGTATTCAGAGTAAGATCTTGTCTTGATTTATCAATACCTCTGTACCTTCCATTCATAGTCTTCTTCCTTGTCTTGGTACTGCTACGACTGCTTGGATATTTCTGTCTAATCACTACAATTGCACTAATGATTTAAGCCTAGAGTTTCACATTGAATCAAAGTTTATCAAATGCGCCAAGAGACAGATCAGTCTATTTCTGATTATTATTCTCAGACTTCTTCTATGTGGAACAACTTTCTACTACAGATCCTCCATTATGGTATCCTAAGGACATTGAGCTCTTTGCCAAATATTGGGATCGTCATTGATTTATGTATTTCATAATCAGTTTATGTGAGAATTTTGAGCCCACTAGAGCTTCTCTACTTAGCCGGTCTCCTACTCCTTCTCTTGATGCTGCAGTCAAGGAGCTCATCCCCTATGAGAATCATCGGCCTACTTATCACATGTCATCCTCTGACCATATGTTGGCTACACCCTCTCTTTCCCCACAACCTTTCATTGCTACTATCACAACTCCTCCACGATTCTCCTCTAGGCGTCCCTTCTCTCAATCTTCGAAAGGTACTCGTTGGAAGTTTTGCCGTGCCAAGGGCCATGATATCTCTGTTTGTTGCAAACTACAAAAATTCATGCAAAAGCAAAATAAAGCTCTTCCTCCTCAGCAACTGCTGTGTGTCCCTTAGATCTACCGGTTCCTATTGGTCCATCCTTGACTTCCTCACTTACTACAACTGATATCGAGGCAGTAGTTCAATAGGTTTTATCTCAAACTTTCACTGCCCTTTCTGTCACTTAAAGTAACCATTCTTAGTTTTTTGATACTGCATGTTGTAACCATATGACCCCTGATGAATCACAATTCTCTGATAAGGCACCCTTAGCACATCCTTTCTCTATTTACACTGCTGATGAAACTCCTATGCCTGTTAGTCATAAAGGAACAATCTCAACTCCTAGTTTATCCCTTAGTGACACTTTTCATATTCCAAAATTGTCCCTCAATTTGCATTCTATTGGGCAACTTCGTGAATTAGGAGTAGATATTTTATTTACTAATCATGGTTTCGATATGCCGGATCCCTGGACGGGTCAAGTGCTTGGGACAGGCCGTAAGGTTGGACATATGTTTGAGGTTCACGACTTAAAGATTCCTTCACAAGTTGATTCTGTTGTTACTACTATTGCCACCCTCTCACTTGATTTATGGCATGCTCGTCTTGGTCATACATCTTTATCTCGTCTTCAGTTGTTAGCTTCTTAAGGTCATTTGGGTTCAATTCAGTTTCCAAAATTTGATTGTACTTCCTGTCATTTTAGCAAACAAACAAAATTTCCCTTTAATAGTAGTGACTCTTTTTCTTCTGCACCTTTTGATCTTATACATTCTGATATTTGGGGTCCCGCACCGGTTCCCACTGAGGGGGGATCACAATATTTTGTCATATTTGTGGATGATTTTTCTCGATATACTTGGATTTATCTACTTCACCATAGGTCTGAACTTGTGTCCATTTACCAAACATTTCATAAAATGATTGAAACACAATTCAATTGCACCATTAAGATCTTTCGGTCAGATAATACTCAAGAATATAATGATAAATCTTTCTTGTCCTTTTTAGATAGCAAAGGTACTCTCCTTCACCGGTCTTGTCCTTGCACCTCTCAACAAAATGGTCGTGCAGAATGAAAAAACCATCACATTTTTGATGTTGTCTGCACCCTTTTCATTTTTGCCTCTATTCCTGAGGGCTTTTGGAGTGAGGCAGCACTTACTGCTCTTTACACCATTAATTGTGTTCCATCACCGACCACACACAACAAATCACCCTTTGAGCTCAGTAATATTAAATTTATTCAACTATGTGTTGGCTTTATTTCATGCCAAATTTGCTTGTAATTGAGCATTTAGAAACCCTGTATTTAGGTGAGAATAATGTAAGAGTTGTGTATGAGAAAGTGTGAAGATTTGCTCAAGAGTGTGCAACAAGAAGGTGACTCGCGACTGGAATTCGCGACTAACTCGTGAGTGGTGACTCGCCAAAATGAAGCACACGTGTGAAGCATACAAGAAAATGACAAGTCAAGATAGCTAGATCACTATAGAACAAAAAATGCAGTCTGGCCTAGTCTGGTAATTGGCGACTAGAACCCGCAACTCATCCCAGTCGCGAGTGACTCACTAATGCACCTCATTTTGTTGCAAAGTGACTTTTCACATTCCATCTCATACCCTACTATGAATACCCTTATACCCACGAAACGTAAAGAGCTTCCAAAGACAATTTTGAGAGAGAAACCCTAGAGAAAAATAAGATTGATTCATCCACAATCTTATACTCTTGATTCTCCAAATTCCTCTACTCTCATCATCTCCATTGTCATACCCATGAGAGGATCATAAGCCAAATCCTTACCTCACCAAATTCAGAATAGTGAGAAGGTTCTTGGTGTTTAAGAAGCAGTTCAAGAGAGAACCAATTCATTTTTATTAATGCAATGGGCTAATTGTGGGATCCAATAAGCTAGAGAAGACACGGTTTAGCGTAACCTTGTTGGAACAAGAAGCTTAGAGAGCGTACGTGCATTGGATAGATTAGGCTTGGAGAGTCTATTACTATTTGTGTATCCCAACTAATTTTCTAGTGGATTAAATACCGCTTGGAGGGCAGCAGAGAGGTTTTTTGCCGAGTTCTTCGGTTTCCTCTTCAATAACATGTGCTACTGTTATCTTGTGATTGCATCTCTCTTTCCCTTACTCTTAACTTTTAATTTTTGCTGGTTATGATTAATTAATGGCTTAGAGTAGTTTTCTAATTTAGGTATTACTTATATTTCATATTCTGCACATATATTGTTTGGATATAAGCTTGTACTGAATTTTTTTTTTTTGGGGGGTCTAAACATTCGCAAGTGTTTTATACACTAAGTAAGTTTTCAAGCTCCATTATAGTCAAACCCCTGACTACTCATCTCTTCGGGTTTTTGGTTGTGCTAGTTTTGTCTCTCTTCCTCCTCATGAATGAACAAAGCTCCAGCCTCGTGCTTCTCTCCGTTGCTTCCTTGGCTATGGTGTATCTCAAAAGGGATTTCACTACTATAACCCCATCACTCATCACCTTCGTGTCTCATGTCATGTTGAGTTCTGGGAACATCGTCCTTTCACGAGTTTTCAGCAGTTTCCTGTGTCCTCTTCCTCAGAGACTCCCATTTTTACTGATCTTTTCCTCCCTCTTTACCCTGAATTTATGGAGGATTCTTCAACATCGATTGCCTCTCCAGACGACTCATCTCCAATTTTGTCCCCAACACATGACCTACCTATCTTAGATCCTGTGGCACCACCATCCCCTAAGCCTCTTGTTGGTCCTGACCTTCATCGTTCTACTAGGGTAAGCATTCCTCCTCCTTATCTCACTGATTATCACTGCTCTTTTTTCTCTTGCCAACCTCTATAAGCCTTACACCTATTGTGAGGCCCATACTAACTCTCCTTGGCAACAAGCTATATCCGAAGAACTAGATGCCCATCACAAAAATCACACTTCGGATATGGTTGATTTGCCTTATGGTCAATCTGTAGTAGGTTGTAGGTGGGTTTACAAGATCAAGACAAAGGCTGATGGATCTGTTGAATGATACAAGGCTCGCCTCATTGCCAAAGACTTTACTCAGGAATATCGCATTAACTATGAGGAAACTTTTGTTCTTGTTGCTCACCTTACATCTGTCAGATGTCTCATTGCTATGGCTACTGTTCGCCATTGGCCTCTTTATCAAATGGATGTGAAGAATGTTTTTCTCAATGGAGACCTCCAAGAAGAAGTGTACATGCAACCACCCCTTGGCTATACTCACTAAGGCCGTCAGGTTTGTCGCTTTCGTGATGCTCTTCATAGCCTCAAGCAGGTTCTTCAGGTTTGATTTGAAAAGTTTAGCTCAGTTTTTGCTCACAGTGTTTCACTTCGAGTCCTCATAACATTACTCTCTTCATTGGAAGATCCTCTGCTGGTATCACTCTTATTCTTCTTTATGTTGATGACATGATTATTACTGGAGATGATTTTGTAGGTATCCACTGTCTTTAGCACTTCTTTAGTCAGCATTTTGAGATGAAAGATTTGGGCACTCTCAGCTATTTTCTTAGGCTTGAGGTTACCTCATCCTTTGATGGATACTATCTTTCCCAAGCTAAATATGCTTCTCACCTTCTCTCCAAGGCCAATATCATAGACAACAAAATTGTTTCCACTTCCTTGGAATACAATGCCAAGCTCACACCCTTGGATGGTGAACCTATATCAAATGCTACTCATTATCGTCAGCTGGTTGGTAGTCTAATCTATCTCACTGTCACTCACCTGGATATTTCACATGTCGTGAATATGGTTAGTAAGTTTATGGATGCCCCTCATTCTGTCCATTATGCTACTGTCCTTCGAATTCTCCGATATGTCAAGGGCACACTTTATCATGGTCTTCACTACTCCTCTCAATCTTCTCTCGAGCTTCATCCTTCAGATGCAGATTGGGCAAGTGATCCGACAGATCGATGCTCCATCACAGGTTTTTGTTTCTTGTTAGGTACTTCCTTTGTCTCATGGCGTATCAAGAAACAAGATGTGGCTTCCCGTCCCAATGCTGAGGCTGAGGCTGAGTATCGTGCTCTTGCTGACACCACCTACGAGCTTGTCTGGCTTTGATGGCTCTTGTCTGACATGGGTGGTCCACAACCCACTACCACTCCTCTTTATTGTGATAATCGTAGTGCTATCTACATTTTTCATAACGATGTCTTCCATGAACGCACCAAGCACATTGAAATCGATTACCACATCAATCGTCAACATCTCAATAAAGGCAATCTCAAGTTATTCACCATCTCCTCTACCAACCAACCTGCTAATATCTTCACCAAAACTCACCCGCCTAATCATGATTTAATATCCAAACTCCAGTTGGATTCCTCTTTCCCACCTCGAGTTTGAGGGGGGGGTGTTAGTATACAACTTAGTTTAGTCTAGCCCATTGGGCTTGGCTTAGTATACTATACTTGTAGTACATTCATATTACTAGTACTTCACACATACTTAGCCTATATAAAGCCCTCTATTGTACAATGTTATTTGCACAGAATATATTGACTATTCAACCTTTCTCTCTCTCACTTTATATTCTTAATAGTTCAAGCTTTGGAAGGTAATCTTTCTTTAGATGATCTATGTTAGGACATATGTGGAACTTGTTAGAACATATGTTATTGCAAATTGGCTAATCTTTTGACAAAACGCACTTTACTTGTAAATGGGTAGATCTTAGATGAGTTTAGTACTTCAAGGAACAAGAGTTCAAGTCTAATATTGAAGCCATACAAATTTGTCCAAGAAACAAGTGAAGAAGTGTTATTCATTAAAGCTCGACAGATAGCTCAACAGATAATATCTATTGAGGTTTAATGCCAAATTCTAGATAGCTCTCGACAGAAGCTGTATCTATCAAGAATTACGAAATTCAAATTTTCAGATTTATTTTTCATGCATATCCAAGCTATTTGTGTAGGGTTTCTGATCTCACAACCCTAGACATATATAAGGATTATTTTAAGGGTCGTTTCACTTGATGCAATGGTTGTTTCAATTGTTGTTGCACTCATATTATGACCGGAGACAAAATTGTCCTAGTTCATCATCTTCCTTGTAAAGGTTGTTGCACCTTTTCGCCAAGGGTTTTGTAACCAAAGAGCTTCAGGATCTTTATCGTCTAGATGAACTAAAGAACTTTGCAGCCAATATCTTTCTCAAGTTGGTGTGTTAGTCATGTACTTAGATCTGTGCATCGATTGGTTAGTCACATACTGGGAGCCTTGTATTGAAAGGAGAGATTTTCACTACATTACAAGTCCAATTGTGTATTGGAGTAATGGTTCAACTATAGGTTGGTATTAGGTACTGGGATTCCTTTTACTTGTAATCGCTTGTTTTAATAATAGTGGATTCTTGGGAGTGGTGAACTTAAATTCATCTGGTGGGATTTTGCCTCGGTAGTTTTTCCCATTCGTAAACAAATCACCCGTATCAAATTTATTTTCTGTTGCATTTAGTTATTTGGTGATTTGTTTGTGCTACCATGCATATTGCATGTAACTGAATCTAATTAATTCACTTGGCAAATTAATTAATTAATTTACCAAAGGGGTCAATACATTCTTGGCCTATCAATCTAAATGAGGAAATCTCACTTGATACAACTGAGCATTTGGTTCTACTAGGCAACATAGATTATAGTTCCAATCTATCAAAAAATGCAACAAATCTAGCAGCGAGTTAGTTGCTTTACACCAATCTGTCTCAAGTAGTGAATATTGTAGCATTTTCATATCAAATAATTAAAATAAATAAATATTAGTCACTTAAAAGTAAAGACGTGAGAGTTAATATAAAAAATAATGAGTTAGTCATATGTGTAATTCCACATTAATAAAGAGAGAGAGGCTCATTTATTATTTATAAGTGTGGTGATTAATAAGTTGAAATGTATTGAAGTAGATATTAAGTTAGATACGTGCGCAGGAAAAGATAATTTATGATACATATACTGGTGAGGATGTCAATTTTTGGACACACATAAAGGAATAAAAACCTACGATATGATACAAGAGCTGATTTTTTGACATCATTTATGTCTTCTTCTTTTTTTTTTCCTTTTTCTTTTTTGCTAAAAAATCCTTAGATTGTACATTAAGAGAAGAAATGTTCAGCTGCATTCAAACACTTACGAAGAGCCTCTTACCTTGGTATAAAATGGACTAAATTTTATTAATAACTCAATCTTTCTTCTACTAATATTTTACTAATTAGCCTTTCATTTAGGTAGTTAAATATGATTATTAGCAACATGATGTGTTATACCATGTTGTATATACTAGAGTGGATGCAGAAGAGGAAGTATAGAATAGGAACACCGAGAACACGAGGGTTACGTGGTTCAGCCTTGTTGGCCTACATCCACGGAGGAATCCCTTAAGGGCTACATCTTTATTGTATAAGAATGCAGTACAATAACCTGTGTTACAATGAACCCTAATATGAGTATATATAGGCAACTAAACCCTAGACTACTAGTACAAGTAGGAGTGAGCTTAGGCCTATTACATTGGGCTAATATGTTTAATATATCTCTACCATCCTCCCTCAAACTCAAGGCGGAATCTTGATGAAGGTTTGAGGTTGGATAAGCATGAGAAGATCACTTGGAGATGCCATAAAGAATGCCTTTGAAGAAACCACAATAAAGAATGTGCCAATTGACCAATTTCGAAGTTTCAAATGAAGAAACGGAGTCCAAAATTGGAATCTACACGAAAAACTGAGCAAGATAGTCTTTTTCAGAAATTTTAACTTTTGGTCAATGGTCAACGCAAAAAGTCAGAGTCAACTGGTCTAGGGTCAAAGTCAATGGATACTAGTCCGGGTCGGTTCCGGGTTTTTGAGTCAAGTCACGGATCAGGCAGCAGAGCTGCTGATGTCATCCTATGACATGTCACTGACGTGGACTAGGGCTGATATGGACATGCTTGCGTGGCTGCTAACGTGGGGTTATGACGTCATCTGATGACGTCAGCAGCAGTCTTCAGGCACGTGTGGCACATGCGAGTATTCCACCGGTGCGTGCTGGATCTCCAGAAGGCGCGTGCAAGTGCGTGCGAGGGAGATTAATGCTCGGACTTCGGTGGTTTGGCAGATCGGCGAGCTACGAGGTCAGCATGGCAGCGCGTGTTGCCAGACGAGGATCTGCTCTTGAGGAATCCGAGGCAGCACATAGAGAACTACGCCAAAATAGCGGCAATGCGTGAAGGCACGTGAGGTGTTTTAGGGAGACCAGTTTCTTGGGTTTTAATCGCAAGAGGCCATGGAGCACGTCTGTATGGTTGGTTTCATCAAGTGAAGCCTCAATTTGCACAAATCTGATATTGATGTCACAGGTATGCTTAAGTTTGTGGATCTTGGACTCAGCACTGAGCCACGGTGGCTGCGAGATGCCATGGAGTCTAAATCCAGCAGATAAGTATGTGTGACTTATGGTGGTGGTGTGCAAGTGATATTCATCTTTGCTTGCTAGAGATGTTTTGTTTGATGCCAAAAACAAAGTTTGGCTCTAATAACATGTTAAAATAACATTATTAGCAACCACGATGTGTTATACCATGTTGTGTATGCTAGAATGAATGCGGAAGGGGAAGCATAGAATAGGAACATCGAGAACACGAGGGTTACATGGTTCAGCCTTGACGGCCTACATCCACGAAGGAATCCCTTAAGGGCTACATCTTTATTGTATAAGAGTGTAGTACAATAACCTGTGTTACAATGAACCTTAATATGAGTATATATAGGCAACTAAACCTAGACTACTAGTACAAGTAGAAGTGAGCTTGGGCCTATTACATTGGGCTAATATGTTTAATATATCTCTAACATAGGTAATAACTCTTTAATTATTAGCTTACAAGCACTGAGTCACTGACTTTTCACTTGTATTTAAATAATTTCTAGAATGAAGCAAAGCAGTCTAAATTTTCACACTATGAAATAAGAAAAACGCTCCCGTAGTCAAGACGACCCTACAACTTGATGTTAATAAAGTTGACTGATCTTTTTTTGTTTAATATAGTAGTGTCTTGGTGTTAAAGTTGTGGCTTTTGTTGTAGTACTAGTAGTATTAATTAGTTTTTAGCGTTTATTTATTTATTTATTTATTTTTTTTCTCCGTAGTTTCTTTTTAAGGTTTTGTTAATGGTTGCATTTAGAGCATTTATTAATAAATTATTATATGAAATTTTTATACTACTTTTATGAAATACAAAAAATTGTCAAAAAATTAGTTGTTTTTCTATTCATTTTCAACAAAATTTTCCAAAAGTATTTCCTAAGGGAATGTCCCAGAGCATACATGAACAAAGTCCTTTTTATTATTGGTTTCTTTTTGTAATGTATAGAAATTCATTTTCTATTTAATCGAGAGGTCCCAAGAGCACAAATTAAGAATTAATAAATGTTCAACTATGAGTTTTTTTTTTTTTTTTTTTTTGAGAAACCAATCTGTGAGTAGACTGGGACTTTTATTAAACCAAATGAAAACAAAGGAGCTAGTGAACATCAAACAATGTAAGGGGAATAATGTTCCCAGAAACATCATCTACCCAAATCTTAAAATCTAACCCAACTCAAGCTTTCTTAGCAAAAGCATCCGCAACGTTATTACAATTTCTTGACACTTGACAGAATTTATGAAACCGCAACTGCGAAGCTAAGTGAAGGATGTCATCCACAATGTGACCATATATGATAAGTGAAAATTATGAGTCTCCATAGCTAACGGAGTCTACAACTTAGGCTGACGGTATTGATTGAGGTACATGACTGAAGACCCCATAGCTGACGAATAGTGATGTGACGGGTCCAAGATGGAAGGTACCCTGCTCCAAGGGGTTAATTCCATCTTAGGGCTGACGCCGATATGGCCGAAGGGTAAAAGATAAGCTAACGATCCTGAAGCTAATGGTTAAAATAATGTCTTTCTCTTGGCCACCACGCATGAGTATATAAGGAAATGACTTGTATCCCACGCTGAGTGTTAATGTCCTACAAGGAAAGGATTCCGCAATCTACGCTCATAAGGACTCCTATAAGGAAAAAACTTCTACTCCGAGGAAGAGAGCTCAACCCTCTACTACTATAAAAGCCCCAATACCCTCACAAATTGAGGTACGCATAATTAACCCCTCTCTAGCACTCTAGAGTTGTAACAAGTTCTAACTTGACCTTTGGAGGGTATTTGGCCGGCACCACACCGGTGCTCTCTATGAGGTCTTCTCTATTTTATTGTGCAGGTGTCGTTTCGAGTCAGTAAACATTGTGTGACTCACTGGTGACACTTTCGGCATCATCAGTTGGCGCCATCTGTGGGAAACAACAGGACGTTTTGTAAGCCATAGCAAACGCTTTCCAGACAAAAGAGTTGCATAGTGATGACTCGCTCGATGGCAACAACGAACAACGTTCAAGGAGATGAAACTCGAGCAGCAGCTCTCGAGAGGCAGGTGCAGACCTTGGCCGCCGCCGTAGAGCGCCTTACCAAGCAGAACCACGATCTGGACGAACAGTTACACCAGAAAAATGTAGGTCATGGCACTCAAGAGCAGGACCAAGAAGGAACCAATGCCGATAGAAGAGAACGAGAAAGACAGAAGGGCAGTAACGCTCCGAGTCGACCGGAGCGTCAAAATTTGAGCGTGCCATCCCTCATGGATGCAACTCAACCACATATTGCCACGGAGATACTGGCAATAAAGGAACAAATGGAGGTCATGATGAATGCCCTCAAAGGATGGGTATCCAGTGACCTTGACGATCTGGTAAATCGCACTGACTCGCCGTTCACTGCAGCTGTCAATTCCTTCCCCCTACCACATAAATTTCGCATGCCACATATAGACAGTTACGACGGAGTGAACGACCCTCTGGATCACATAGAGACCTTCAAGACCTTAATGCATCTTCAAGGGGTAGCAGACAAAATCATGTGTAGGGCCTTCCTTACAATGCTAAAGGGCCCCGCAAGAATATGGTTCAGCCGACTAACGCCAAACTCCATCAGCACTTTCAAGGAGCTAAACGCCTAGTTCACTACACACTTTATTGGGGGACACAGGTATAAGAAGTCCACGGCATGCTTAATGAGTATCAAGTAACGAGAGAACGAGACGCTAAGATCCTACATAACGCGCTTCAATAAGGAAGCACTATCGATCGACGAAGCCGACGACAAAATACTTGTGGCAGCCTTCACAAATGGGTTGCATAAGGGTAAGTTTTTGTTCTCACTATACAAAAACGACCCCAAGACAATGTCGGAAGTACTCTACAGGGCCACCAAGTACATGAATGCTGAAGATGCGTTGCAAGCTCAGGAGGAAAAGCCAAGAAAAAGGGAGAGGCAAAAGGATGCACGATAAGACCAAGGGCGGAAGAAGCCAAGGGCAGGAGACCGAAGGGATGAAAGGCGTCCTAAGCCCCCGGGAAGGAGGTTCACAAGCTTCACCCCATTGACCACACTGATAGATCAAGTACTAATGCAAATCAAGGACGAAGGGGCTCTAACCTTTCCAAGAAAGTTGAAGGGGGATCCTAGCAAGCAATCTAGAGACAAATATTGCCGCTTCCACCGCAACCATGGACATGACACAGCTGACTGCTATGACTTGAAATAGCAGATTAAAGCCCTCATTAGACAAGGGAAGTTGCAGAAGTTCGTCAGTAAGGAAAGAGCAGACCCGCCTCCTCAGGAGCAAGCCCCTTGACGAGACAACGAACGACCAAGGTAACCATTGGGAGACATAAGGATGATTATAGAGGGAACGGCCGCCAACAACCTATCAAATAGGGCTCGTAAGACTTACATCAGAGCAGTCCAGAATGTCTAACTCACAGGCACCGTCCCAAAGGTGCTGTGAGTCGACAACCCTTTTATTGGATTCTTGGAAGAAGATGCTCGATGTCTCCACCATCTGCATGACGATGCACTGGTCGTTAGCTTTCACGTAGAAGACTATAACGTGCACCGGGTCTTGGTCGACAACGAAAGCTCTGCAGATATTCTCTATTACCCAACATTCCAACAGATGCGGATCAGCAGAGAGCGACTAGTTCCAACCAACGCCCCACTAGTCGGGTTCGGCGGAACAAAAGTGTACCCCCTAGGCGTGATCACGTTACCAGCCACTATTGGAGATTATCCTCAACAAACCACTAGGAATGTCACGTTCCTTGTAGTTGATTGCTCTTCTGCCTACAATGCCATCATAGGGCGACCTACCCTTAACTCCTCGACGGCTGTAACCTCGACCTATCACCTAATGATCAAGTTCCCCACTGCATACGGAGTAGGGGAATTGCGAGGGGACCAAGTGGCCGCGCGGGAATGCTATATTGCAATGCTGGAAATGGATGATCATTTGTAAACCATGAGCATATAAGAGCAATGGACAGGGGCAGAACTTGTAGAGAAGCTTGAGGAAATACCCCTTGACAACTCTTGGCCGGACAGGACCACAAGAATCGGTACTCTCGCCAGCTCGATGGTTCGCTCAGAACTCATCACATTCCTTAAGGAAAATCGGGACATGTTCGCCTGGAGCCCGAAGACATGCCAGGAATAGACCCTTCGGTCATAGTGCATAGGCTGAATGTGTCACCTTCTTTTCCACCCATTCGACAAAAGAAGCGGGTGTTCACCCCGGAACGAGATCAGGCCATAGCCGAAGAAGTCTGCAAACTACAGGAGGCAAACTTTGTTAGGGAAGTTTACTACCCCGACTAGCTAGCGACCGTTGTAATGGTTAAGAAAGCCAGCGGGAAGTGAAGGATGTGCGTGGACTTCACCAACCTGAACAAAGCATGCCCCAAAGACAGCTACCTCCTCCCAAGGGTTGACATTCTAGTAGACTCTACAGCTCAACACCAGCTGTTAAGTTTTGTGGACGCTTTCTTTGGTTATAACCAGATCAAGATGCACGAAGCCGACCAAGAGAAAACTTCGTTCGTTACTAGTCAAGGCCTCTTCTATTATAAAGTAATGCCATTCGGCCTAAAATATGTGGGCGCGACGTATCAGAGGCTCATGAACAAGATGTTCGCGCAACAGATTGGGAGAAATGTCCAAGTCTACGTTGATGATATGTTGGTAAAAAGCCAAAGGGAGGAAGACCACTTGGAAGACCTAAAGGAAACATTCGACACTCTTCGCTCCTATAACATGAAGCTTAATCCAGAAAAGTGTGCCTTCGAAGTGATAGCGGGGAAATTCCTAGGATTCATGGTGTCGCAGAAAGGCATCGAAGCAAACCCGAACAAGATCCGGGCCATAATGGAGATGGCACCCCCAAAAAATGTAAAGGAGGTGCAAAGCCTTAACGGCCAAGTAGCGGCACTAAACAGATTCGTATCAAGGGCAACGAACAAATGCTTACCCTTCTTTCGCACGCTGAAGAAATCCTTTAAATGGATTGCCGAGTGCCAGCAAGCATTTGAAGAGTTAAAAGCTTATCTCTCTTCCCCATCGTTACTAAGTCCCTCGCAAGCTGGTGAGGAACTTTTTCTCTATCTAGCCGTTTCCCCTGCTGCTGTCAGCGCCGCCCTGATCAGAGAGGAAGAAGGAGTGCAAAAGCCCGTTTACTATGCTAGTCGAGCATTTCGTGGTGCCGAAGAAAGATACTCACCCATGGAGAAACTCGCCTTTGCGCTGATTACGGCAGCATGCAAACTTAAGCCGTATTTTCAAGCCCATACGGTGATCGTCTTAACCGACAAGCCCTTACGGCGGGCAATGAGCAACCCTAAAGCTGCCGGCCGGTTAGCCTTATGGGCCTTAGAATTGAGCGAGTTTGATATCCAGTATCGCCCACGAACCACCATTAAAGGGCAGATTGTCGCAGATTTTATAGCAGAGTTCACAAATGGCGAAGACAGGGGGGCAGAGGAATCTTCGCAGTGGAGCATACATGTAGGTGGATCATCCAACAGATAGGTTGGGGGAGCCAATGTAGTGCTACTAACACCTGAAGGAGACACGATTGAGTGCATGGCCCGCTTTGATTTCCCTGCCACGAACAATGAAGCAGAGTACGAGGCTTTAATAGCAGGGCTCGACCTCGCCAAAGCTGCAGGAGCCGCGAACATGGTCATTTACTGCGACTCTCAGGTCGTCACCAACCAGGTAAGTGGGGACTATGAGTGTCGAGGCGAGAGAATGAAAAGGTATCTGGACCAAGCAAGGGAAAGGATAGACAAGCCGAAGGCCAAAATCATACAAATCCTTAGGGGAGATAATGAGCAAGCCAACCGCTTAGCCAAAGCGGTCTCAACCGAACATATGACCACCCTGGGTAATGTACTCTCTTTTGTTCAACTTTCATCGCTAATAGACTCCATAGATATACAAGAGATAGGCTCCGAAAGCAATTGGACGACACCGATAATCTCCTACTTGAAAAATGGAGCGTTACCGGACAAAAAGGAGGCCGCTAGAAAGCTAAAGGTCCAAGCAGCGAGATTTGTTCTGATAAGAGATGTCCTGTACAAAAGGGGTTTCTCTCGACCATTCCTGAGATGCTTAAGTCCTGAGGAAGCGGACTACGTCATGAGGGAGGTGCACAAAGGAATCTGCGGAAACCATTCAAGGTCCAGGTCATTTGTGCATAAACTAGTGCGAATGGGGTATTTTTGGCCAACTATACAGAAGGATGCCAAGGCTTATGTAAAAAGCTGTGGCAAGTGCCAAAGGTTCAGCAATGTTATCAGACAACCACCCGAAGAACTTACCCCAATGACGGCACTATGGCCGTTCGCTCAATGGGGGTTAGACATTATGAGGCTATTCCCGATGGCAATACGACAGCTGAAGTTTCTGGTAGTAGGTATCGACTATTTTACAAAGTGGGTGGAGGCTGAAGCCTTGGCCACCATTACGGAGAAGAACATACGGAGTTTCGTCTGGTGATGTATCATATGCAGGTTTGGCATTCCTAGAGTCTTAGTCTTGGACAACGGGAAACAATTCGACAACAACTCCTTTCAGGACTTCTGCTCGCAATTGGGGGTACGGAACCACTACTCCTTTCCTGCCCACCCTCAAGCCAACGAACAGGTCGAAGTCACGAACCGATCCTTGCTGAAGATTATCAAGACTCGGCTCGAGGGGGCAAAGGGTATATGGGCAGAAGAGTTGCTAAGCATACTTTGGGCCTACAGGACTACGACAAGGACACCAACAGGAGAGACACCATTCCGACTAACATACGGGAGCAAAGCAGTCATCCTTGCCAAAGTCATACTCACAAGCTACAGGGTGCACAACCATAACGAAAGGAAAAACGATGAGGCCATACGTCTACAGCTTGATCTAGTGGACGAAGTAAGTATAGCAACAGAGCAAAGGCTCGCACGGTACCAGAACCGCATAGCCAAGCACTACAACTCTTGGGTTAGACATAGACACTTCCAAGTTGGAGATCTTGTCCTAAGGAAAGTCATGGGTGTATCAAGAGACCCGACCCAAGGAAAACTCAGCCCAAACTGGGAAGGACCTTACCGAGTCACGGCGTGGCTGAGGAAGGGCATATACCATCTGGAGATGCTAGACAGACAGGAGTTGCCACATCCTTGGAATGCTGAGCACTTGTGAAAATACTACCAGTAGAGATGACAACGTGAAGGACAACACCCCCCTTTCATAGTTTACCACAGCGAATTTCAGTTATACTCCTCAGATTTATCATTTACTTTAGTTTTTGCTACAATAAGTCCCAAAGGGCAGATTTGTTTTTTATTTTGGTTTTTGCTACAATAAGCCCAAGGGGCAGATCTTTTGCTTTGGTTTTCTTTTTTCGAAACTACTTTTTATATAAATGCATAGCAATAAGAGGAGTTTATTCAGAACAACTAAAGTCTCTACTTACAAATTGGCCAAGTCCACAAAGCGGAAGAACTTATAAGGCTAACGGTCTAAATGAAAGACTTACAAATTAGCCTAGTCCAAAAAATGGACGAACCTATAAGGCTGACGGTCTAATAAGAGACTAACAAGTTGGCCAAGTACAAAGTGGACGAATTTATAAGGCTGACGATCTAAATAAAAGACTGAAAAATTGGCCAAGTCCACAACGCGGACGAACTTATAAGGCTGACGGTCTAAATGAAAGACTTACAAATTGGCCTAATCCACAAAATGGACGAACCTATAAGGTTGATGGTCTAATAAAAGACTGACAAGTTGGCCAAGTCCACAAAGTGGACGAACTTATAAGGCTGACGGTCTAAATAAAAGACTGACAAATTGGCCAAGTCCATAAAGCGGACAAACTTATAAGGCTGACGGTCTAATAAAGGACAAACAAGTTAGTCCAGAGGGGACGAATCTAAAAGGCTGACGGGTTAATAAAAAGACTGACGTATTGGCCAAATTAACAAAACAGACGAGGCAATAAGACTGACGTCAAGAGATAAATAGCACAAAATTCTAAAGTTAAAAAAATAGACAACCCTCAGTTCGCAACAATGGATAGTTGTAAGTCCTCCAAACTGGCGAGCCAACCCTAAGAGGGTAAGCCAGAAAGGTAAAAAGTCCACATGACAGACCCATCAAAAGAGACGGGCTTATTCAAGTCACAGTCTCAGCAAGGTGGTTCCGCTAGGACCATGATATGGACAAAGTCGTAAGACTAACGGCCCGTATGACAGACTCCTCAGGATTAACGGACTCAGCAAAGCGACGGTCTCAAAACAAAGGAATTTTAGCAAGGGGTAAGTCCAGTGCAAGAAGCCGACGGACGTAACAAACCCTTAAAACAAAAGAAGCCCTACATTAACATGGGCAACTTCAAAAGTGAAGGAGCAGCTAAAAATCTCATAGTGGGGGCAACGACTTTATTAAGCTGACGGCGTCTTTAACATGATTGAATCGATAATCATTACTAAAAATATAACCCACAGCCAGGATGACGCCCTCAGCCTGCAACTTGAAAATAAACTAAGTCTACAAAGTAAGAAGCACACGGATAGAATAGCTATACACATAATAAAAAGCAACGGTTATTAGAAGTGTTGCAAACGAGAGTGAGTCATTCATAAATTAAAGCCCAAAAGGCACTTAAAAAAAAATTTGTTTAAGAATTACAAATAAAAAGCCCAAGGGGCATTTAACAGAATTGTTTGCAAAAAGAACAAAAAACATCAATTACAAAAAAAAAAAAAAAAAGGATGAGTGAACAGTAGGGGCGTCATGAGAAATCTTTTTACTTTTACTGAATAAGGGGGTCTTCTCCGTCTAGTAGCTCCACAGAAGGATTGGGGGTAGTTTCTGGAGGGTTCGCAGTTGGTTGGGCCAGAATGACGCCACTATCCTCAGCCGGAGGAGCGTCCTTAGAATCATCACCCTCGATGTAGACGGTGTCATTAGCAGGCGTCATTGGCGGAGCGTCATCCAACATGATCCTAGATAGATCCAAGTTTGGAAAGGCCGACGCGACCTGCTTAAGGCAGTCATCGAATCAAGTACCGCAATTTCCCCTGCAGGAATCGATAAAGGAATCTAATGCCTTAAACTTTTGGACCACGTCAACCCCAGCCATCTCCACCTGATCACATAGGGCCGTCAGTTCTTGTTCCAATTTCTCCTTCTAACAGTCCGCCTTTTCCAGATTTTGCTTTACTTCTTTCAGCTCGACGTTTAGAACACGGACGGCCTCTTTATACTGTGTCTGCTAGTTTAGCATGTTAGCATTATGTTTACTAACACGAGTGATGACTCCTTCCTAGGCCACACACTGGTCCTGGAGCGCTTTTACACGTACCAAAGCCTAAGAAGGGCACAACCGTCAGTCAATAAGCAAAGAAAAAATAAGAGAAGTTAGATAAGGGAGACGGCTTACCCATGTGAGGTCAAACAAGGCCGATGCCCCCAAATCCTCCATTCCCAGCAGGGCACAAGGATCAATGTCCGTCGGCTTTATGAACGATTCTACCTCTTCGACGGCATAATCCTTATGCGTCAGAAGGCAACGAGGCCCCTAAAGGACGAGACTAGAAGAAGTCATCACCCCCTTTCCAGCCCCATGGGCTGACTTGAGGGGTGACTTCCCTAGGGGCTCGTTCCCAGTAGTGACGACCACCTTCTTGAGTGGACGGACATCCTTCCGTCATTTTTCCTCTTCGGCGAACCCTTTATGATAGCCTTAGGGGCTGACAAAGATACCAACTCCCCCTTGGCCCTCTTTTCCTCATTCTGACGGGCAGCAGCAGCCCTTATACATTGCTTTGCTGCCTCCATTTCTGCAAAAATGGGACACATGAGGAAAACTGTCGGCAATATCTGAAACTAACGGGACCGCAAAAATGACTACTTACGACGGCGGGAAAATTTTTCTATCTTAAGAGCTTCCAGCGACGGCTCCGGACTTCCACAGTATGCGTAAAGAGCATCAAGAGTAATTAGGTTTCGGTACTTTCGCTCTTCCAGAGGGATCTCAAGAACCCGACAGATAAAGTCTCTTTGTTCGTCAGTTATAAGAGGACGAATGTGGGCTGAAAAGAAAAATAAACTGACGGTGCTAAGACGATATAAAATAAAATAAAGTATATGCAAAAACTGACGGGGTTAAAAGCTGTTAGCTAAAACCTGAGTCCCTGACGAAGGCCTATGTATTATCAAAATAACCATGGGGAATTGTTTCTCATTCCTCCTGACGGCATACCCAATCCGTCCCCTTAACAAAAAAGTATCTACTCTTCCACACTCTGTTGGAATCTGGCATCTCAGACACTATCCTTAACTTCCTCTACCTAATAGCAAAATGGTACATCCCCTTCGAAGAAGAAAAATGCTAGGGTCTGTAGCAATAGAATAACTCGTCTAAAGTAAGCTGACGATGTCCTCCACTTAGACGACCCCATAGGATCTCAGCACTTATGAAGATCCTCCATAAGTTTGGGGCGATCTGGCTGATGGACAACCCTAAAAAATCAGCCAGCTGACGGTGTAGGGCCGTCAGGGGCGATCTAAGCCCAACAGCAAACATGACGTCATACATGCCAACGTCTGCGGTTCTCCCCGTATAGCACTTTTCATTCTCCCTAGGTAGACGGATTGGGATGTGGTCTGGGATTTGGTAATGGATGCATAACTCCTTGAATACCTTTTCACTCATTGTTGGTAAAAATTTGTTAACGGCCAATTCCTCGGGAAGGATGAAGGGACGGCTACCTCCGAGACTTCCTGAAGTTCCCTTATAGGACTCCTCATCACCTTCATCCTCGTCACTATCCCTCTCATCTTCCTCCTTAACATCACCCTCCTCACTTACTACCTCTTCCTGACCTTCAACACCGTGACTCCTTACCTCCTCATCGGAAGACTGGGCAGACGACTCTCTCTCTAACGACCGGGAAAAGCCCCCAGACTCATCACCTGAACCATATACCTTATCGTAGCCCGCTTCATTGCGGACCGACGACTGATCACTCGACGCGTCACTTGACATCTGGCTACCTACAAGTGACGGATTTATTCTAAGCACCTAGGATGACGACCTCACTATAAAAGATTAATTAAAATAGAACATGTACAAAGAAAGAAAAAGGACTTACAAGTTTCTCAAAATGAGTAACGGTTTTTCTGAAGTGACGGTAGCAACTCAGGTGACAATGTTGGGAGATTGACGAAACAAAGGCGACAGATCTTCTCTCCAATGATTAGTAAAAATGAAATAGGAAAAATGGGGGGAGGAAGTGGGTTATATATAAGGAAAAAAGGCGCGGAAGACGAAGCGATGCCCTCGTCCAGACGCGGAGCCAACCAGAGTAGGCCACGTGTCCGAGCATTTAATATTGGCAGCTCGAGGTGTCACATTTGAATTAATTTCTCTCTCCTGGCTAAAGTGAAATTCACGACGAAAATATAACTCCATAATCCGTCAGTTCGAACTGACAGAGATATGGAGTAGGGGGCAACTGATAAGTGAAAATTATGAGCATCCATAGCTGACAGAGTCTACAACTTAGGCTGACGGTATTGATTGAGGTACATGACTAAAGACCCCATAGCTGACGGACAGTGATGTGACGGGTCCAATATGGAAGGAAGCCTGCTCTAAGGGGTTAACTCCATCTTAGGGCTGATGCCGATATGGCCGAAGGGTAAAAGATAAGCTAACGATCCTGAAGCTGACGGTTAAAATATTGTCTTTGTCTTGGCCACCACGCATGAGTATATAAGGAAATGACTTGTATCCCACGCTGAGTGTTAATGTCCTACAAGAAAAGGATTCTGCAATCTACGCTCATAAGGACTCCTATAAGGAAAAAACTTCTACTTCAAGGAAGAGAGGTCAACTCTCTACTACTATAAAAGCCCCAATACCCTCACAAATCGAGGTACGCAAAATTAACCCTTCTCTAGCACTCTAGAGTTGTAACAAGTTCTAACTTGACCTTCGAAGGGTATTTAGCGGGCATCACACCGGTGCTCTCTGTGAGGTCTTCTCCTTTTTATTGTGCAGGTGTCGTTTCAAGTGAGCAAGCATCATGTGACTCACTGGTGATATTTTCGGCATCATCAATATAGTGCAGGACTTGATAGACCACTGTTGATGGCCTAGTTGATGATTGTTGAGTCACCTTCGAAGATAACCTCATGAAGACCAAGGTCGACAGCAAAGGATACGACATGCTGACAGGCAAGGGCCTCTACCTCTGGAACAGATTGCCCCTAAGATATCACCTTGGCTTTCGCTAATAGCCACTCCTAGACCAATAGTGTTGCTTGACTTGAAAACAGCACCGTCGTAATTAGCTTTGTAGCAATGATGATTAGGTGGACACTAGCGATTTGTGGAGGGTATCCAAACAGGCACGGAGGCCGATTCTTGTGCATTGATGAAGTCTTGAAGCATGCCTCCAGCCAAGGAAGGTTGCGTTCGCAATGGATGAACTAGTTTGCTCAGGCACAGCAAGTTGCATATGTTCAATAGTAGCCACGCTGTAAGAGCAAAAATTTTAGCTCTATAATCATCATGTACCTACAAAAACATAGAGATAATTTTAGTAAAATCCAAGGAGGGGGAGGTGTTTGTGTGATTGGCCTAGCTAAGAGTTTGTCATGCCTCCTTCACTCCTTCATAGCCCCAAACTACATGTGTAATGTCTTCAACATGGACTTTGTAGGATCTAAACTATTTGCATACATGTTGCTTGCTCTCCATACAAAGTACTTCACTTTAATAGGTACTCATAGCTTCCATATGCCTCTCCAAAAACTTATCTAGGGGTTAGGATCTAAACTATTTGCATTGCTGGCTAAAGTAGTAGAGACTAGCAACTTGTATCCACTGCGGGTGTTGAAACGACTCGAGGAAAAGGGGGACCAAATTAGGCGATCTAGTGGGAGTCTAATGCTTAAAGGGATGCTCAGGATCAAACCGACTTCATGGGGCAAGAAACTTTGGTTGATTAGATCTACTTTCCATGTTCCTGTGTTGGCATCAATAAGGCTGCTCACTTTAACATCAGGGGGTATGGAAGGAATGGGCGAGCTAACCTTCCTGTATACCTTATCTAGCAGCCACTTATCCTCTCTAATGCAAACTGACTGACCATCACCAATGCGCCATACTACCCCTTTTTTTTATTATATCTCTCACACTTAAAATGCTTTTCCATGCATACGACCCAAGGCTAGAATCCTTAGCATCGAGAATGGAACCATTGGGAAAAAATCTGGCTTTAAAGACTATATAATATAGAGAGTCATGGTTGTTCATCATACGCCAAACCTGCTTGGCCAATAAAGCGTCATTAAACTTGTCTATTTCCTTAAAACCCATACCTCCAACCTCCTTGGCTTCACAAAGACGCTCCTACCTAACCCAATGGATTTTCCTATTGTCCCCACTGTAGCCCCACCAAAACTTACGAATCAAGGTCTTAATTTCTTGGATCAACCCTTTTGGCAGCTTGGATCATGGATTTGATAAGCACTTCTCTACCAGCCTGTGATAGGAGCTTTTCCTTCCAACCCTGAAGCTTCTTCCAGATTCTCTCCTTAATATAAATGAAACTCCGTTTTTTTGCTTGGCCAACAAGGGCGGGAAGACCTAAGTATTTCTCATAATTCCTAATGGAGGGGACACCTAAGATTTGTTGTACAAAGATTTGGAGGCCAAGATCAATATTTGAGTTGAAGAAAAAGTTGGTTTTATCTTTAGTTATCTTCTGACCAGAGCCCTTTCATAAGTAGCCAAAATATCAAGGATAACTTGGCATTTAGATTCTTTAGCATGGCAAAAGAGTACACTATCATCAACAAAAAATAGGTGTGAAACTTGAGGTCCATTTCGACATATAAAAACGCCTCGAATGCGACCTTCAAATTCAGCTGTGTGTAGAAGACCATGTAGCCCAATAGCACAAAACAAGAACAAATATGGGGACAAAGGATCACCTTGGTGGAGGCCTCTGGAGGGTTTAATGTTGCCAACAAGTTCCCCATTGAGAAGCACAGAATAAGAAACAACGCTAATGCATTACATAATGGTTGTTACCATTCTGCCTCTAAACACCAAATGCCACATGACTTTCTTTAGAAAAACCCATTCCATCCTGTCATAAACCTTGCTCATATCAAGCTTGAGAGCCATGAATCTCAACTTCCCTTGTGTTTTTTGCTTAAGATAGTGGAGAGTCTCAAAAGCCACCAAGACATTATCAGTGATAAGGCGACTCGAAAGGAAAGCACTTTGAGAATCATAAACTACATAAGGCAAAATCAATTTCAAGCGGTTAACCAAAACTTTAGTTATAAGCTTATAAAACACGTTACACAAGCTAATAGGCCTAAAATTTGAAATTTTCTTAGGGTTCTGAATTTTTGGGATAAGGGATATGAAAATGGTATTAATAAAGTCAGGAATAATACTCAAATTCAATGCCACCAAAACAGCATTTGTGATATCACCACCAACAATATGCCAAAATGATTTGTAAACAATAGGGGACATACAGTCAGGGCCTAGTGTAGTGAGTGGTGCCATTTGGTGAAGAGCTTGAACAACCTCAGTTGCAGTATATTCACAGTTTAGGTTAGTGTTCATGTCATCCATGATCGTGGAAGAAATACCTTCTAAAATATCATCAAAACCTGATGGATTTGATGTGGAAAAAAGGCTGGAAAAGTATTCCTCAACAAGCCCATCCGGCCTTTATCCTCAGTCCACACCCCATTGGCATCTTCAAAACCCAAGATAAAATTGCGCTTATTTCTCTGATGAAACCTACAATGGAAGTACCTACTGTTCTGATCTCCCCCTTTCAGCCAATCCGTGTGGGACAGCTGCTGCCACATGACTTCTTCTCTATTTTTTAGCACTTGTATTTCATCCTGAAGTTGATAAATATGGGCTGGATTAGACCCGTACAAATCTGCCTCCTCTGGCTTGGTTAACTCCTCGAGTTTCTTTGCCAAAGTGAGTCTAACATGGCCAAAAACCTCACGATTCCACCTTTACAAATTGTCTTGGCAGGTGTTTAATTTCATAGACACCATTCTTAATGGAGACAACCCCGGACAGCCACTCCATGACTCCTTAATCACCCCTTCACAAGTTTTGTCCTTCAACCACATGGCTTCGAAGTGAAAGGGTCGTCCCTTCTGGTAAAACCTTTTTGCTTCATAATCTGAAATCAAAAGAATGGGCTTGTGGTCGGACTGAAAAGCATCCAAGTGGTGAATTCTAGAGCTAGGGAACCTTAGAATCCAATCAATGGTGGCTACTCCTTTGTCAAGCCGAATCCAAGTGTTTTGATTGCCTAGTCTTCGATCGCACCAAGTGAAAGGGAAACCATTGAATGCTAAATCTTTAAGACCACACACATCCAGCACATCCTTAAACCCACGCATTTCTCTTTTCGATTTGTCCAGCCAACCTTGCTTCTCTTCCACCCTTAGAATTTCGTTGAAATCACCCAAAACAATCCATGGAAGTGTTATCATTGGCTCAAGGTTTTTAGTAATGACCAGGAATTTTCCTAGCTGGCAATGTTAGGATTTCCATAAAACCCGTGAAACGCCAAGCACCATCCATCCCTTGATCAATTACTACATTAATATGGCATTCAGATGGAGAGAGAACATCAACTGTAATCGTATCTTTCCATAGGAGAGCCAAACCCCCTCCCCTATTTTGGCGTGGCACAACATGGCAATCTACAGACTGAATCTTCCTGCTAATCTTTTCAATAACATCTCTATCAACTTTGGTTTCCATTAAGAAAACCATTTTTGGAGCTTTGTTACCAATTAAGGCAACGAGTTCGCCTTCTATTTATGGGTTCCCAAACCTACAACAGTTCCAGCTTAAGCAACTCATTGATACTGGTGGTGTTAGTATACTATCTGTATTCAACTTGTTTGACATATCACATAATTGACCCTTGGTAGCATTAAAGGCAAAGACATCATTCATGCTAGAGTAAGGGTTGTTATGTTTAGGAGTAGTAGTAACATTTTGTGCTCTTAAATCAGGAGAAACCTACATACCATTCCTAAGACAATCCAAAGAGCTATGAACCATATCTATATTCAAAGAAAAGTTGGTATTAGAGGCAGAAACATTATCGAGCAATGGCGAGAACCCCACATCTTTATTACTGTGTTCCATACTCTCAACATCCACCATGACATGCTCTGATACAAGAACTAAGAGTGAACGTGGGTTAGCATCCTTGTGGACCACTGTTGCAAATTGGGAACAAGGTTTCTTGGGCATTGCAAGATCCTTTTTCCATGGTGTTTACCCTCTAGAGCAGCAAGCCACAGTCACTACTAACAGTGGCGACTCTAGAAAATTTTTTCAAGATGTTCCTCAACAAGTATAAATTACATAATCTAATAAAAAGAAAATTTTATATATTGACAACAACAACAATTAAAAAACACGAGATGAATCTTGTACAATAGATGAATCTTGGGTACATGGCTTTCTTATCAAATATTTGTCCATAATTCTAGAACAAGAATAAACAATAAACTATAAGTTCATTTGAAATATTAGTAAAATTATTAATTATTGTTCTAACGTTGTTTAGTTGTTTCATTAATTTGTTTGCCTTTTATAAACTATAATTTGCTATATTGTTGTTTCATTAATTATAAAATTATTAATTGTTGTTTAGCCTAACATAATTTAATTTGTTTGTCTCTTATAATGTATTGGTTTATTAATTATTATACTACTTTAATTATTGTTGTTTACCCTAACAATAAACTATATTGCTTTGATTTGTTTGTCATTAATTATACTGCTTTCATTTGTTATATTGTTTAGCCTCACTAAAAGCAGTAAAAGAGCCACTGATGTGCACATTATTTACACATCCCATGTGTAGCACAATAATTAAAGCACTAAAACTATGTAATATGCACTTGTGCAGCCCGGCCCCATCCCATGTGCCCATCCACCCCTACCCCACCCAACACACAAGCACACCTCATGATGCCCCCTACCAATCAAAAAATTTCATAATCACGCATTACACTAAAAGATAATTAATATTTCACCAAGACCAACACCAACACACTACCCACACCAACACCAACACCAACACCAACAGATAAGATAAACTGATAAAGCCAAATTCAATTTTCAATAAGTCAAAAACAAACAAAATCTAATAAATCTAAAGACTAAAGTTCAGCCAATCAAAAGAGAGAGAGAGAGAGCTACTGAGTTGGTCTTATTAAAGAATAAAGAGAGAGTGAGTGAGAGTCATTTCATAATTTTCATTTCAGACTTTTTAGTTCAGATAGAGAGAGTGTGAGAGTCAGAGAGAGAGTGAGAGACTGTGAGAGTTAAAGAGAGACTGGGAGAAGTTAGCTTAGGAAAAAAATGAAATACCTTGAGGGAAGATCGGACTGTCAGAGGAAGCACCAGAGCAGTGGCAGCAGCCAAGTAGCGAGCAGGGAGGCAGGATGCCTGAATTGGACCGGGCACGAGTAGACAAGCCGGTGGGCGAGTGATCTGCTGATCTGGCACTGGCGGTCTTCGTCCTCCGATCTGATGAGCGACGACGAGCGGCGTTGGCTACTTGGCTTGAATGAGCCTTAACAAGCGGCATTACTCAATGCTCTAACCTCTGTCTATCTTTAGGTTAGGGTTAGCATATTGATTTCTTTTTTTTTTCATTTTTTTTTTTTTTTTTTGTGAGAATCTGTGGGTTTGTCTATAATCTGTTAGGCACTTGGGCTTGCCATAGGCTTGTCTCTGTTACAATTTTTTTTTTTTTCCAGATTTTAGTTCAAATTTGTTTACTTGGGTTTTTTTTTTTATTTTTTTTTTTTTTTATTTTTTATTTTTGGCTTGAAAGTAGAAGTGTAGAGCAATTTTTTTAATTTTTTTTTTANTGTGGTTATGTGTGTTATTTTAGATAGGGTTTTACTAATTATGGCATGCATTAAGAAACCATTTAAGGAGACTTTTTATGGAAAATGAAAAAGTGATTAACCTTTTCATAGCTTTTTCAAATTCGCATAAACATTTTAAAAAATGATAGTTAATGTATCCTTAGATATTCGAGTAAAATTTGACTTTATTTTTTTAAAATGTAAAAGATATTATTTAATGTAATATTAAATGCTCGTAAATTCTTTTTTTTTTTTTTTTGTCATGCTAACAAGTGCCCTAGGCAATAGTATAATCCAGTTTAGAAAAATTTTGACACTACTTTTATGGAAAATGAAAAAAACTGTTAAAATTTAATTGTCTTTTTTTCTTTTTTCATAAAAATTTCCTTTAAATAAATTATTAACTATTGCTTTAAGAGCATTGGTTATCATTTTATATATATATATATATATATAGATGTGACCATTTAACTTTATGTTGAAAAAAATATGTTTAATGCCGCTTTGATGAACTTCAACCATTGTGTATTCTTTGACAAAAGTATTTTCTATCCATATCACAGGAACAGAACACAAAAATTGACTTCTGATTTACACATGTTCTTTATCTCATAAAAATAAAAAAAATAAAAAAAAAAATCGAAAATTTTATCTCTTATTACCTTGTCGCAAGAGCGTTGAAAGTTCGCAATAAAAATTTTCTTGGTCTAGAAGCCTACCACTTCGGGGCTTTTCCAATCAACCACCAGTACGTGTTCTCAAATGGCAACCCGCAAGACGGAGTCAAGATTTTTTTTTTTTTTTTTTCGAACACTGAAGCATGAAAAGAACTTGTAACCATTCAAAAATATTAGAAATACACTAAAAAGTAGTAAAGAGTGTAAGACCACCACAACAGAGAGCTCTTTTCTAAAAGTGGGACCCTCTGGATGAAAATTTTCCATTCCATTTTAATGATAAATTCCTACTACAACAACCAAGACGAGAAGAAGGACCTCAGGTATTTTTTGTCAACAATTGTATACGGCAGTGTTGGTGAAGTTACCAATAATGTGTGATATTCAGATTGACTAAGATATTCATAATGTTAAAGAATATCTATGTCATTAGGCAAAAAAGAAAAAGAAAAAGGATTAATCATTTTTAGCAAAATGTTAAAGAATATATATATCTGTCACTTCCACGAGGAATATGAGGATTTGCCAACCTTTTAAGATTTGGTTCTTATATCATTCTTTATCTCATTCCCTCCAAAAGCACACAAAAAAACATGCCCATTCCAACAAGATATAAAGTAACAATAAGATCATACCTTTTGAGTTTTGTGTTCACATATACTTTTTGGCCTACGAACGTGCAAGGGAGTGGAGCCACCTGTTAAAAATCATGGAGTCAAATTACTCAAAATATTAGATATGATACAAAAAAGAAAAATAAGACAACATGTACACATTCAAAGCAGATAAAATAACCCATTTTCCTTTTTTCTTTTTTGTTAAAAAATCATTAGATTATACATTAAGAGAAGAAACGTTCAGCTGCATCCAAACACTTACGAAGTGCCTCTTACCTTGGTATAAAATGGACTGAATTTTATTAATAACTCAAGTCTTTCTTCTACTAATATTTTACTAATCAGCCTTTCATTTAGGTAATAACTCATTAATTATTAGCTTACAAGCACTGACTTTTCACTTGTATTTGAATAATTTCTAGATGGACTACGTACAATGCAGCAAAGCAGTCTAAATTTTTACACTATGAAATAAGACAAAAGCTCCCGTAGTCAAGACGGCCCTACAACTTGATGTTAATAAAGTTGACTGATCTTTTTTTGTTTAATATAGTAGTGTCTTGGTTTTAAAGCTGTGGCTTTTGTTTTAGTACTAGTAGTATTAATTAGTTTTCAGAGTTTTTTTTTTTTTTTTGGTAGTTTCTTTTTAAGTTTAGTTAACGGTTGCATTTGGAGCATTTATTAATAAATTATTTTATGAATTTTTTATACTACTTTTATGAAATACAAAAATTGTCAAAACATTAGTAGTTTTTTACTCATTTTCAACAAAAATTTTCCAAAAGTATTTTCTAAAGGAATGTCCCAGAGCATACATGAACAAAGTCCATTTTATTATTGGTTTCTTTTTGTAATGTATAGCAATTCATTTTCTATTTAATGAGAGGTCCCAAGAGCACAAATTAAGAATTAATAAATGTTCAACTATGAGTTGGTAATACAATATTTTTAAAAAAGGAACATCTTTTTGTTAATGATTAATTAGCTTATTGTTTATAAATTTATTGTGGTTATGTGTGTTATTTTAGATAGGGTTTTACTAATTATGGCATGTATTAGGAAACCATTTAAGGAAACTTTTTATGGAAAAATGAAAAAGTGATTAACCTTTTTCATAGCTTTTTCAAATTCACATAGACATTTTTAAAAAATAGATAGTTAATGTATGCCCTTAGATATTTGAGTAAAATTTGACTCTATTTTTTTTAAATGTAAAAAATATTATTTAATGTAATATTAAATGCACGTAAATTCATTTCAGTTTTTTTTTTTTTTTTTTTTATCATGCTAACAAGTGCCTTTAGGGCAATAGTTGACAATCCAGTTTAGAAAAATTTTGCCACCACTTTTATGAAAAACGAAAAAAACTATTAAAACATTAATTGTGTTTTTTTCTTTTCCCATAAAAACCTCCTTTAAAGAGATTATTAACCATTGTCCTAAAAGTACTGGTTAGCATTTATATATATATATATATATATAGATGTGACAATTTAACTTTATTTTGAAAAAAATATGAAAATGCCACTTTGGATGAACTTCAACCATTGTGTATTCTTTGACAAAAGTCATTTTCTATCCATATCACAGGAACAGAACACAAAAATTGACTTCTGATTTACACATGTTCTTTATCTCATTAAAAATAAATAAATTAATTAATTAAAAATTTAAAAAAAATCGAAAATTTTATACTCTTATTACCTTGTCGCAAGAGCGTTGAAAGTTTGCAATAAAATTTTTCTTGGTCTAGAAGCCTACCACTTCAGGGCTTTCCAATCAACCACCAGTACGTGTTCTCAAATGCCAACCCGCAAGACGGAGTTAAGATTTTTTTTTTTCCTTTGGGAACATTGAAGCGTGAAAGAACTTGTAACCATTCAAAAATATAAGAAATACACTAAAAAGTAGTAAAGAGTGTAAGACCACCACAACAGAGAGCTCTTTTCTAAAAGTGGGACCCTCTGGATAAAAATTTTCCATTCCATTTTAATGATAAATTCCTCCTACAACAACCAAGACGAGAGGATGGATCTCAGGTATTTTTTGTCAATAATTGTGGACGGCAGTGTAGGTGAAGTTACCAATAATGTGTGATATTCAGATTAGGGATAGGATGAGTCTAAAAATTTCATTTGACTATTGAATAAGATATTCATAATGTTAAAGATAACTATGTCATTAAGCAAAAAATGGACAAAATTGCGAAATGCCCTTTTCGGGCAAATTATGTAGCGTTTTGCCCCTTTTTTCAAATTAATTAAGGAAATGCTCATCTTTTGTAACTCGATTTGAGATAAATCGAGTTAAAAAAAAAATTTCTGGACTCCTATAGTGGCGTTTTAAGAAGCATATAGTAACGTTTTAAAGACCTATAGTGGCGTTTTATAACTCGACCTCCATCAACTCGAGTTATAGGAAATTTTTTTTATTTGTTTTACCTATAACTCGAGTTCATTGAGGTCGAGTTACAAAACGCCACTATAGGTTCTTAAAACGTCATTATAAGCTTCTTAAAAACATCACTATAGGGCCTAACTCGATTTATCTCAAATCGAGTTTCAAAATAGAGCAAAACGCAGCTTAGTTTGAGAGAAAAGGGCATTTGCCCATTTTGTCCAGCAAAAAAGAAAAAGAAAAAGGATGAATAATTTTTTTAGCAAAATGTTAAAGAATACATATATCTGTTACTTCCACGAGGAATATGAGGATTAGCCCACCTTTTTAAGATTTGGTTCTTAAATCATTCTTTATCTCATTCCCTCCAAAAGCACACAAAAAAACATGCCCATTCCAATAAGATATAGCGTAAGTAACAATCAAGGTTCTCAGAACCGGACCGGACTGGGAGGTCGGACCGTGAGAACTGGAAGCCGAAATGAAAACCGGTTTTTTAAGCCTAAAGAACCGGACTTTTTATTAATTCCGTGAACCCCTAAAACCGGGGTTGGACTGCACGAACCGGTGAGAACCGTGCGGTCCAACCCCTTAGCATTTTTTTTTTTAATAAAAACAACTTAACACAATTTTATTCTACTTAATTAAATTATCCATCTCTTACAAGGAATTAAAAAAAAAATTATAATTAAAACCCTTCAAAGATATTCAACTTTACTTCAAAATTTAATCATAAATTTTAATGTTTTCATAGTTATTATTCTATTTTGTTAACTTGCTTATTTAATTATTAAATATATGCTTGAAAATCATTAAATTTCCCTTACATATATAGATATATTAGATAATTTTGCTAGTTTTATAAATTTAATATCTATATTTAGGCTTTAATTAATTATTAAATTAACTATGACGTCATCACAGTTCGACCCCACTTCGATCTCAAAAACCTTGAACCTCTCCCTTTTACGGTTCAATAAACAATTCGGGTCTGAAAACCTTGGTAACAATAAGATCATACCTTTTGAGTTTTGTGTTCACATATACTTTTTGGCTTGCATGCAAGGGAGAGGAGCCACCTGTTAAAAATCATGGAGTCAAATTACTCAAAATATTACATATGATACAAAAAAGAAAAATATGACAACATGTATACAGTCAAAGCAGATAAAAATAAAATTTAAAAAAAAAAAAAAAACCATGATATTAAAAGCAAATAAAACAAAAAGGGATGAAACATAGTTTCTGCCTAGATTGGCTTACGCCGTAACAATAGTTCATACGCATTCTTCGAAAAAAGCCCTTCGAAAAAAAAAACCCAGCCTTCAGACGTTTCCAGTCACTCGAGCTTCAGTTACTCAACACACTATTTGAATGATACACAGTCTCTGCAATAAAAATAATTATTTAAAAATTTTAATTTAAAAATATTTTCCTACATTTTCTCGGTAACCATACACTTTTCAAGTGAAAAGCAGAAAATAAAGGAACTCAGTGACTCATGTAAGGTTGAAATTTATCAACCATCTTGTTGGTTTTATTCCGTGCCAATTTGCTTGTAATTTAGCACTTAGTAACCCTGTATTTAGGTGGGATTCATGTAAGGTAGTGTGTGAAGAGAGTGTGAAGAATTGCTCAACTTTGTGCCAAGAAGCAGGGACTCCGGCTAAGACTCGCAACTCGCGGCAAGCGGCCAACTACTTGCACGTGAGAAGCATGTGGGAGGTGAAGAGTCACGCCAGCTATCGCACTACAGGACAAAAGTCCCAGGCTGGCCAGGCCGTTATCTCGCAACTTGAACTCGCGACTTGGACAAGTCCAAGGCCAAGCTGCCAACCAACCCTGTTTAGGAAAAACTGACTCTTCGTATTCAAACACACACCACTATATATAGACCCTTATACCCACGAAATGTAGAGAGCTTCAGAGAGAATTTTGTGAGAGAAACCTAGAGAAAAACAAGATTCCTATCCCCAATCTTCACTAAGAGATTTTCAAATTCTCTACTCTCTTCCTCCCATTAATAATCCTTGAGAGGTATTGACCAAATCCTTTTCTCATCACACCACTCTGTGAGAAGCATTTTGGTGCTAAGGGAAGCAATTTGAAGGGACCAATGGTTTGGTTGATGCTATGGTTATAGCGAATCCTAAGCTAGAAAAGAAAGGTTGA
>NW_027069512.1:1071054-1081218 GCF_002906115.3 Quercus suber | reverse complement strand
CTTGTCCTTGTGTTGTTTGTCATGGATTGTGCTTTGTATGCCTCTATGCATGTTTTGGATGTTGATGAATGTAGCGTACCACATGTTTGTGAAAATGCCTCTATGAGTGGTAATCCTCATGATTGTGATGCTATGCTACATAAATCCTTGGGTGTTGTTGATATTCCTAACATCAAACTCTTGAAGAAAAATGCTAAGAAGTTTCAAAAGGATTTGAGCAAGTTATTTTGAAAACGATGATTTGATTGCTAAGCTCAATGAATCCAACAAATTGAATGAAATATATAAGAAACTTGCTGAAAATTCTCTTGAAAAGCTAAAAGAGTTTGAATGTTTGAATATGGACTTGGATGCTAAACTTGTTTTATCTAACAAACTTGTTGATGAGTTAAAATGTAAAAATGAATCTCTTAAAATGCATGCCAAATGTTTGATTACTGAACCTATTATTAAAAAGGGTGAAAATATTTGTTGCAATCATGTTGTGGTACCCGATTTTGTGCCTATTGTGTGTTCTACCTCAAAGGACAAATCAGTGTTCATTCCTCCACACAAAAGAAATCAAAAGGTGAAAAGAAAGGCTGTTAAGTCAAAGCCTCCGTTGAGGTCTCAACCTAAGGCTTCGGATGGATTTAAGTTTGTTCCAACTTACCACCATTGTGGTGTGATTAGTCATATAAGACCTCAATGTCATAAGTTGAAGAAAGAACAAAACCATGTTGCTAGATCCATTCCTAAAAAGCCTAGTGGACCTAAACACATTGTTTGTCACCATTGTGGTGCTTTTGGTTATCTAAGACCTCATTGCTCTAAGTTTCATGCTCTTAAAAGAATTAAAAGAAAAAAGAATCTTGAGCTGTTTGGAAGTTGTGCTAAAAAGAGTAAACTGGATTTGAGTGAAAATAGCATATTGTTAAAGAAAATGTTTAATGCTCTTAACTCTTTGACTATATGCATCTCCGGTTCTCATTCTTCCAACCCTCATCTCACTTCTCTTGAGACACTCATTCCAAACAATCGTTGCGTTTGGATGAGGAAGGGTTCGTATGATTGAGCTTTTGGTCCTTGATCTAATTCTTTCGATCTTTGTTGGACCCCTCATTCATTAGATGCTTCATATCTTCATACATTTGTGCATTTTGCATTTATTTGTATGCATTGCTTTTGTTTTGATCTTACTTTTATGTTTTAGTTTTGTGTGAGTAAAAAACCAAAATCACATAAAAAGTGAAAAATTCAAAAAGTTTGATCGTATATGTTTGAGCAGATATCACATGTGAGTTTTGCATTATACCTTCGTACAAATGGCTTTATGCATTTATGAGCTTAGCTTGTTCTTTATGCACTTATATCTTTGTGGGAAAAATCTTGATATCTTTGTGTGATTGTTATAAATCGATCTTCAAGCTTGTCATAAATGATTAGTCCATAGTCTTGTTGGTTTTGAGACATGCATAGACTTGTGCCTATATATCTTCCTACTCTTTATTTTGTTGTTTTTGCTTAAAGAGCTCACCAAATGTAAATCTCCAAATGAAAAGAGATATTGAGCTGCAAAAGCCTGTCGGACATACTAGTATTTGACTAGGAAAAAGGGAAAGCAACTTTTATGAAAATGTATGATGCCCAAAAGCTAAAGGCTTGTTCATCAAATTGAAATATCAAAAATTTCAGGCATCGATCTCAAAATGAGATGTATTGATTCAAAATGGTCAAATGTTATGAATTGTAAAAAAGCCAAATGAAAAGCTTCAAAGATATGTAATCATTTTCTTGTGTGAGGTCATATATGTTCGTTTCTATAATTGAGATAGACCACTTGTCTTAGCACTAGTTGTGTATGACTTGATTGAATTGATCATTGAAGTTTCACTCTAGACTAAGGACTATTCCACACTTGATACACACACACAACACACATGCCTAATGCTCAATGAATGCATTATTCATTTGTTCAATTGTACTTGTTTAAATGTGATGTGTGTGTGCTCATCTTTATATGGATCAATCCAAAAAGATTTTAATCATTTTATATGTTTTTGAAAGTGATTTTTATCACTCTTTGTGTGCATGCTTAGTGCTTACATTGTTTTTCAGTGTTTAAACATGTTCTGGGTTAAAAAACAAGTGTTAGAATTTTTGGCAACTCATTTTGGCGACTTGCAACCAGCCAAACCAGCTGCGAGTTTTGGCGACTCGTTTTGGCGACTTGCCCAGTCGTGAGTTTACACAAAATGGTTTCATGGCTCACTGGCGACTCGTTCGCGACTGCCCGGTTGCCAAATGCTAGAATCAACTTTTTAAAGAGTTTTTTCGTGGTAAACTTGTTTTAAACCTCTCCCATCCTCTCTTAAACCCCTCTTTCAATATTTTTATATCAAAACCCAATCAATTTGAATGGTCTTTCATTCCATTAACATCTCTAAGGTAATTTTAAACTCTTTCCATTGTTTTGGATCTTTAGATTATGTTTTGGAGATTTTTGTGCTCTTGGTTGGGATTTTCATCATAAGGGGTGGGAAAACTTAATTTTTTCTCAAAATTTTTCTATGGGATTGGTTTCTTTTGTTGATTTGCTTTGGATGTTGGCCCCTTGTGGCAAAAAGAGCATGTATTAAGGGTGGTTTTCATAATGTTCATGCATTGTTTTACATTGTTGTTCATAGTATGCATGTTAGGTGTTTGATAAAATGTCTCTTAGGCATTTTCTTGCTTGTTTGGACTCCAATGAGTTTCAAACTTTGGGGTTTCTTATATTTCCTCATTAGGAACATGTTTGGTTCTTTGGTTGTGTATTTAACATACCTTGCCCCACATGTGCATTTTTCATGCATTGGTCATGCATTGCACATAGTCACCTCTTGCACATACCTTGCTACCCTTGTCATGCATTGTTTCATACATTGTTTCTTCATCCTAGCATGTCATGTCTAAGGATTGAGCTTCATTTTCTCACTCATCTCGCACCCCTCATGCATCATTGCACCCCTCATGCATAATTATTATTATTCATACCTTCATCTCTTGCCCTCGTTCCTCCTTGACCCTTTGTCTATTCTTGACAAAAAGGGAGAGAGTATACTCTAGAAAGTGTACCGGAGAGTTTTTGTCATTTCTATATGACCCTTGTGCACATTCTTAGGGGGAGAAAATCTATTTCCCGTGCACATTTGTAAGGGGAGAGATATTCCATAGGAGAGATGCATATACCAAGGGGAAAAAGACATTGAGCTAATAAAAAAATTTTGTTTTGGTGTTTGGTGTATGATCAAGTTGCTCACATGTTTCACATCATGTTTACTTGATTGCATTTTACTTGTTACATTATACTTGTCCATTTATTACTTGCTTTACCTTGAGGGTCTAATGTGTTTTGTGCAAGTGTTTCAGGTGCAAGTATATATGTTCCAAGTTCATCATAGCTCCTATGATTATTGATAGGGTGAGTGATATGATAAGGGAAGTACTTTTTATTGTTTGTACCTAGTACCTTTGTAGGTTTTCAAGTTTTCTGTTTATGGTTTGTACCCATATTGCTTCTGTAAGCTTTTAGGGTTTGTTTCTATGCACTTTGTATGCTTTATGGTCTGTACCTTGCTTTATGTAGCTTGTGTGCTTTGCTAAATCAGTACTTATAACTAAATGTTATGCATTTCCTTATAAGTACTGTCACTCTTGTGCCCGTGTAGGATTTTTCCTAGATGCACATACTTCATGTACTGTGCATTGGTTGAGTGTTGGTCATTCAAGTGATTTGCTTTGTGTTCATCAGCTTGAATGTCCGGATGTTCATTCCAAGTGTGAATGAGCATTATGATCACTTGTTTATAGTGATTGTTTATTTTGGTCTTGCCATGGTTTATTGCTTTATTCCATTGTGCTTGCTCCATTTGCAGTACAAGTTTTCTGCATACAATGAACTTATTGTGTGGCTATGTTTCAGGAGTTACTTGTTCTTATGGTTCAAAAGCTTCACAGATTCTAGAGTTAGGTGTGAGTAAATTTTCCAATTATTCCTAACTCACGCGTTAAGTCTAGAGTTTGTTATAGGGTTTTGTTAGGAAATAGCCAAAGGGGGAGATTGTAAAGTTGAAATTTATCAACCATCTTGTTGGCTTTATTCCGTGCCAATTTGCTTGTAATTTAGCACTTAATAACCCTGTATTTAGGTGGGATTCATGTAAGGGTAGTGTGTGAAGAGAGTGTGAAGAATTGCTCAACTTTGTGCCAAGAAGTAGGGACTCGCGGCTAAGACTCGCGACTGACTCGCAGCTTGCAAGCGGCCAACTACTATGCATGTGAGAAGCATGTGGGGAGGTGAAGAGTCACGCCAGCTGTCGCACTACAGGACAAAAGTCCCAGGCTGGCCAGGCCGTTATCTCGCGACTTGAACTCGCGACTTGGACAAGTCACGAGGCCAAGCTGCCAACCAATCCTGTTTGAGAAAAACTGACTCTTCGTATTCCAAACACACACCACTATATATAGACCCTTATACCCACGAAATGTAGAGAGCTTCCACAGAGAATTTTGTGAGAGAAACCCTAGAGAAAAACAAGATTGCCTCATCCCCAATCTTCACTAAGAGATTCTTCAAATTCCTCTACTCTCTTCCTCCCCATTGATACATCCTTGAGAGGTCATTGACCAAATCCTTTTCTCATCACACCCACATCTGTGAGAAGGCATTTTGGTGCTAAGGGAAGCAATTTGGAAGGGACCAATAGTTATTGGTTGATGCTATGGGTTATAGCGGAATCCGGTAAGCTAGAAAAGAAAAAGGTTCGATGCAACCTCGTTGGAGCAGGAAGCTTGGAGGGCTTAGGTACCTGGGTAGATTAGACTTGGAGGGTCTATTGCTGTTCATGTATCCCAACTACATTTTCTAGTGGATTATTGACTGCTTGGAGGGCAGCAGAGAGGTTTTACGTCGAGGGCTTCGGTTTCCTCTTCAATAACACATCGTGTGTTGTCCTTGTGTTTGCATCTCTCTTCCTTTATCTTTGCCTTTTATTTTCTGCTGTGCATGTGATTATAATTGGCTTAGATTGTTTATCAATTCTGTGTTTGGCTTATGTTCATATTCTACACATTAATTGTTTGATTATAAGCTTGAATTGATAATTTGTAATTTGGGGTCTAAACGTTCAAGGGTGTTTTACACACATATTGAACTTTCAACTCACTCTTGAGCTATCTAAAACTCTGATCGAGTTGAGCTCAGTCGACCTCGAGCATTTCGGAGACCTAGTCTTCAGTGGCAGCTTCTTTATCGAAATACTCCTTAATCGCCTCCACTGTCTCCTTCAAGTCCTTGTGCCTCACCACCATCCTCTAGTCCGACATCTCTCCGACCTTGTAGCTCATCATCGTAGTCAGGATCCAAGTGGTGGTTCTGGTGAGGAACATCAAGAGACTGGGCGCGTTGGTGGAAGAAAAAGCTTCAGAAGATTGCATTGAACTTTGGTCATTTTCACTTTAGTAGAATTTTGTTAATTTTGATAATTGGGTAATTGGGTAGGTTGGGGTTTATCCATAATAATTGGGTTGGGTTGGATTTGGGTTAGAAGCAATTAGTTAAATGGGTTCTAATGGGTAAATGGGTTTTATATACCCAACCGAATTATGCCTATCCCAAACCCACCCAATCCCACCCACTTGACACCCCTAGTCAAGACGACCTTACTACTATATGCTAATAAAGTTGACTGATCTCTTTTGTGTAATATGGAATTAATAGTCTCTGTTTTGGCAAAAATAGTGACTTTTGTTGTTGTATTAACATTATTAGTAGGTTTTAAGAGTTTTTCGATAGTTTTTTTTTTTTTTTGGAGTCCCATTAATGGGTATGTTCAGGGCATTTGTTAATAATTTATTTATAAATTTGTTTTATACCAATTTTATAGAAATACAAAAAGTTGTAAAAAAAATCATTTGCTGTTTTCATTTCTCATAAATTTTTCTAAAAGTATTTTCTAAAGGACAAATTTTAGTAACAAAACTGATTATAGCCTAAGGTTACAAAATTACTCAATAAAATAAATATTATCGCATATTTTGAAAATCTAACTGTTCAATTGCATTTTCTTTACGCTCTTAATACAAATATCAAATTTTGTGCTAATCGGATATTATTTATAATATAATTTATAATCTTATATTTTACACATAATTTTAAACTACAAAAACTTGCAATTTAAACAATTTATTCATGACATAGTTATTGATCTTTAATTTTCTAGAAATTTTGCAATCCAATGGTGGATTTTTCAAAATTCATTTCCAATAAAAAATTATTAAGTAAGATTATAGACAAAGGCTACAACCAATTTTGTAGATAAATTTTGTCATTTCCAAAATGTATTTCCCAAGGTATATCCGTTTAGAAAATCATTATTTTTATTATTTGTTTCTTTTTTCTTGTATAAAAATTAGTTTTTTTTTTTTAATTTAATGAGGGTTCTAATGGCACAAATTAAGAATTAATAAATGTTCAATTATGAGGTATAATACACATTTTTCAAAAAAGAACATACACTTGTTAACGATTAATTGGTCTATTGTTTATAAATTTATTGTGGTTATATGTGCTTTTTAAGATATATATATATATATATGTACAATTTCAATTTATTTGAAAAATATATAGAAATATTATTTAATGTAGCATTAAATGCATGCAAATTCATTGTAGTTATGTCTATTTTTTTAGATAGATGTGTACATTTTAACTTTATTTTTAAAAAAAATAAAAAATTAATGCAACATTATATGAACTTCAACCATTGTGTATTCTTTGACAAAAGTCATTTTATATCCACTAGTTTGAGAGACACATGCAAGGCATGTGTTGCCCTTGAGTGAGAAATTAAGAAAGTGGTTTTTTTTAGAAGTAATATAATGGTTCAAGAAGCCCAAAGTTTTCCCCGAGGTTCCCTTAATTAAGATAGAACTTTTATTTGAAGAAGTATGAAACAATGTACTTAAACTTGGAGTAACTATTTTATATATAGATATCTATTTGGCATGATAGTTTCTTAGAACCTATTTGCTAAAGGCAATATACACTCACTAAAAACTTCTAACAATGATAATAAATATCATCGTCTTCCAACATTAAGCAATTGAGTTTTTCTAAAACATTGACAATATTTAAATTTTCACAATGAATTATGACATATGCAGATATGCTAGAATTGAAGGTCTTCATAAAAAAACCTACAATTATCCAAAATGAAGATTTTGTTGTTCAACAGGGAATGAAACTACCCTAAACATAAAGGAGCCAAATATTTATTTATTTATTTATTTTGGTGCAAAGCTATGTATTTTTTTTTTTTTTTTAACTTTAAACCTTGCGTAAAGAATAAAATAAATAAAAATAATAAAAAATAAACAAACAAAAACAAAAACAAAAGGCCAACCCAACAAATCTATGCGTGAAACAATGAATTTTGGGTCCCAAAATCTGACTAAACCAAAAAAGAGTGTAGTAACACAACAAAATATCACAACATTTTTACAATACCTTTATTTTTAACTGTGGTGGATCCCATCTGATATTTTATTATTTTATTTTATTTTGATATATAAGGAATTTACACCTTAATAGTTATGAAAATATTAATTATTTAGACCCCTGGAATTCAAATTGTTTAACCTAATTGGTTCTTTATTTTGATCTATAAAGAACCAACACCTGTGTCAAAAAAATTTCATAATATCTTTATTTTCAATTGTGGTTAGTCCCGGCCTCATTTTTTTTTTTTTTTTAAACATATAAGGAACCAACACCTCAAATTTTGAAAATATAGTGACAATTTGTTGTATTAATATAACAACTCTTAAAACCATAATATGTATATAAATATAAAAATAAAAAAACAAAAACATGTAGCTCAAACCAAACTGGCGTACTAATAAAAAGAAAATAAAATAATTCTCAGCTCACCAAATTGAAGAAGCTAGTGCTGCGTTTTTCTATTGACCAAACTAAAGCCACCATAAAAGGTATTAAAAATGGTTCGTTTTTAGTAGAAAGTGTCCAAAACTTGACTACACTAAATCAATATTCCCTAGCCTCTTTGGCTCCTTTTATATAGTTACTAGTAAAGGTTGCACGTGCAAGGCACGTGCTATCCCTTGAGTGAGAAAATTTAAGATAGAATTTTTTTTTGAAGTAATATCAAACCAAGTATTTAAATTTAAAATAGCTATTTAACATATGACTATCTATTTAGTTTGATAATTTCTTAGGAAAATGTATTTGGTATCAAATGATACTATTGTAAAGTTGTTATTTACAACTATGTATTTTGTTGGCTTTTATTCCGTGCCAAATTTGATTGTAATTATTTTCAATCATTTATACCCTGTATTTATTGTGGGATTTGTTGTAAGGGTTGTGTGATAGAAAGAGTGTGTGAAGACTCAAGCATTTGGAGGCTGAAGGATTCTCGCGGGTATGTCGCGACCTAGCTTCCCGCAAAGTGAAGCATGTGCCCTACACGTGCTGGAATGTGAAGAGTCAGGGCAGGTGGAGACAGCTGTCTCTCACGAGTATCTCGCGGGTAAGGCCTTCCCGCGAGACACCCGCGAGACAAGCTGTTCTGCCAGCCTGTACTGACTGACTCACACATTTTGCACCTATCCTATATATACCCTTATTACCCACAAATGTTGAGGAATGCTTCAGAGAGAAAACCTAGCCAAACACATTGGGAATTAGAGATTGTCATCCCCACATTTCTCTATACACTTGCTTGTGGTATCTCCTTAACCCTTTCCTCTCCATTTCCATACCATTGAAAGGTTGATAGCCCAAACACTTACCACATCCTTTGAGAGTGCTGTGAGACGTTTTGGTGCTGCTGGAAAGTATTGGAAGAAGCCTGGAATGGCAGATGCAACATGGAGCTTGTTGCGGGATCGGAGTGCTAGACAAGACACGGTTCCGAGAAGCCTTGTTGGAGTAGGAGCTTGGAGGGCTTAGGTGCATCGGGTAGATTAGGCTTGGAGGGTCTCTTACTAACCCATGTATCCCAACTGATTGTCTAGTGGATCGATTTCCGCTTGGAGGGCGGCGGAGAGGTTTTTCACCGAGTTCTTCGGTTTCCTCTTCGAGAACACGTCTTGGTGTTTTCTGTGTTTTCTTCCTTCTTCCCTACTCTTGTTTATTCCATTATATTGCTGTGTTGCTTAGTTTATGGATTAGAGTAGCTTACTTGTTCATCCGCTCGCATTTACACTATTCCGCACTTTGTAGTAAGTTAGTGTAAAATCTATCGAGCCATAATTTTAATTGGGGGTCTAAACAGCTCTTGTGTTTTCAACACATTTTCGAGCTTTCAATTGGTATCAGAGTGGGTACACTTGCTGTGGTTTTTAATACCTAAGTGTGATCCTAGACCCCTTGGTGTGTTTTGAAAAGTGTTCTTGTTATGTCTACCATGAAGGATTTGAAAAGTGTTTGTGAAAATGACTCAATGAGCATATTTGAATACTATTCCAGTAATGCGCTCTCAGAGTTATTTAAATCTAAGAAACATGCTAGAATTTTTAGTCACATGCTGAAATCATTAGTTCATAGGAACCATGATATACATAACAGCCTATGTGAGTCGAAGTCCTTAATCTATGATTATGAGAGAAGAAATAGACAGTTAAGTGATGAACTTGGTCGTTTAACAAGGAAACTTCACTCATCCTTGAATGAAATAAGGAAAAATGATTCTTGTCTTGATGGTCAAGAATGTCTCTCTCATGCATGTCTTTTTGTTCATACCGCATTGAAAGTGTTTAACTCATGTTTGTGATACCTTGACAACGGGTGTTCTAGGCATATGACTGGAGAAAAATCTCTGTTCAAAACTCTTAAAGAGAAGGAAGATGGATTTGTGACATTTGGAGATGGTAGTCATTCACAAGTTCTTGGAAAGGGAACAGTGGATATTCCGGGTCTGCCTTTGTTAACTGACGTGCTGTATATTAAGGGATTAAAAGTGAACTTGCTAAGTATCACTCAGATTTGTGATGAAGATTTCTTGGTCCAATTTTCAAAGAAAGGGTGTCTAATCTTGAATGAAGAAGGTGTTCATGTTCTAAAGGGACTAAGGACCACTGATAACTGCTATGGGATTATTCCAAAACCCAGCATAGCATGTC
>NW_027069512.1:1004641-1070407 GCF_002906115.3 Quercus suber | reverse complement strand
TTTTATTTCATCCATTCATTTTTTTTTTTCCTACACTATCTCCTCCACACACGTCCTATCTCTATCCCCACCCCCCTTCTTTTTCTTCTTCTCCCTCGTTCAAGTCTCAAGAACAACAGTTGCCCAGCCGGAGTTGTCGCTCATCTTCATCCCAACGCAGTCTAGATGGGTCAGATGGCTCCTGTCTTCTCTATTTTGTTTTCTTTTTTTTTCTTTTTCTTTTATTGTTATGATTTGATTGATTTTAAATTTTTTTTTGAGTTTGTATTGTGATAATCTAATTATGCTTGATTATGCTTGAGTTTAGAGATGTTTGAGAGAAAGATTGTTGTGGTTTTAGCCATTGCGTTTGTGTTTGTAGCCGTTGTGTTTGAGGGCATTTCTAGAAAAGTGCTGGGAGAGTAATTTTCTCTCCACAGTTTTCCTCCCGATTTGGGAGGAAAAAAATTGGTGGGCCCGGGAGGAAAATTTTCTCTTGGTTTTCCATCCTCTCTTTTTCCTCTGCTTCCCAAACAGTGGAAAACACTGTTCCACACCATTTTCCACCTATTGTTTTCCATCCTCCCTAAAATCCTTCCAACCAAACATAGTGTTAATAAAATTATAAAATAAATTATTGATATGCATATATAAAGAGTATATTCATTATGAATTTTGAATATATTCCACGAATGACTAATTAAATCAAACTAGTATGTATTTATAACATACAAATTCAAATTAATTAAACTCAAAAGTGACAATACATTGAAAATGACCCAAAATAATAATTTATTTTCGTCATATTGCCTAATCAATGTCATCTAAGTCAATGTTATCAGCATATTCATTATTTTGCAATAAACTTATTTCTTTATTGAAATTTTCTTCATCATCATCAACATTTACTATCTCTTCTTGTTCTTTTATCTAAATCATTATAAAAAAATTATTTCTTCATAGCATTCTAGTTTCTTAGACTTATATCAATAATGAAAAAATAAAAAATGGTTATACCTTGTTCATTGTATAGAAAAGAATTTGTTAATATGAAAGTGAAGTTTAAGTGTGCAATCCAAATTTTGTAGGAAAAAAAAAATCTTATGAACATGTTATTTTATTAGGTTAAATTAAATAACCTAATAATTTTATATAAAAACAAGTCTAACAACTTGTTAGATTCAAATAAAAGTACAAATTTTAATCCAAAAATAAAAAATGTAAAAACCTCATTTTAAAGCATATGTTTAGGTACCTTATGATATATATATATATATATATTTTACGATATGATATGATTCATATAATACACACAATGTAGTTTTATCCCTAATGCTAATCTTGAATTTCTAAAATTTGCAAAAAAAAAAATTTTGTTAAAAAATCCAAATGCGGATACATAAAAATATCTTCATGGTCTTGGCAATAGAAAATATATTCCTCTTCAAATGAGTGTCAATTCTACAAACTCTTAGTCATGTACTTGTGCTCCTATATTTTTTTTTCCACAACTTCTTAGCTTTTGTCTCCATTGTAAATATATATATATATATATATATATATATAAATCTTTTAATCGTTGGCCAAACACAAACAGATGGGTGCTAAAAGCTTGTCTAGTTTTCTTCTCTTAGTCTTTATCTATTATCTCTTCAGATTTGTCTTCCAAAGCAATATTTAACTTTTACTGGATCAAGACATCCACAACTTGGTATTGCTACATGTCACTGTTGTTCATTCCATAAAATCTCCTTACCTTAGATACACGAACCAATCAGTAAAATCTTCAAAATACAAATTCCTAGTTAGAAATTTTTGGCTCTGATACCGGTTTATAATGCCAAAGAGCTTTTTGAAGCACTACCACACAAGATTGATTGTAAAAATTGTTACAATCTTGAGAAAGATCTCACAAACAAAAATAGGAATGAAGAAAACTTGAAAGAAAAAATTTACACAGCTACATAAAAAGAGAATACTAATGATTTAAATGATTCGGCCTTGGCCTACGTCCATAGATAACAACAAAGAGAAATTTCATTAACAAATATGAGAATATAGAGTTGTGGAGTCACTCTCAGTAGCGGCCCTAGGAAATTTTTTAAGATAGTGATTAAGAAATTCAAATTATACAAAATATAATAAAAAGAACTTGAATATATTGAAATTACAAAAAACAAATAATCAATCCATGAATTTGTACAATTTCATTTTACAAACAAAATTATAAAGGAAAAAGTGAATGATGAGAAATTAAGTGAGACTTGAGAAGCCTTACTACTTCTAAAAAAAAAAAAAGTGAGACTTGAGAATGTTGACATGAGGATAATAAAGTGATAAGGAGTCTGAAATGATGATAAAAAAGAGAAAAAAAAAAGTTTATTTTTTAATGTTATTTGAGCACATTTTTTATGTTATTTGAACACTTATTTTTTGTTTAAGGGGTTAAGAATAATGTTTGGGACCCAAGATTATTTTTGTGAGTAATGCTAGAAATACAATAAAATGTCACAACAATTCAACATTAGAATACAAAAAATTTTAATTATAGATTAAAAAAAAAAAAAAGGCGCTCCTATGTATGACATTTTATTATGACATTTTATTATCTCTAGCATTTTATTATGACATTGCTAATTTTGGATTGTTATGACATTTATTATCTCTAGCATTACTCTTGTTTTTATTGAACCCAATTTTATTTTATGGAGTTCCAACTTGTGGCATTTGCTTTTGTGATTTTGCTCATAATCATTAGACCAAAATACCAATTAGTTTTTTTATGTAAGCAGGGATTGAACTTTAGATTCTTATTCAACCATTACAAATTTTACTAATTAAGCTAACTAGAACTCACAAGTTAGACAAAACATGTTAATTTAAATAACAATTGCGTATATAATTTATTTTGCAAGTATAATAAATTTTTAAAATAAGTCAGGATCATTCTCTAACCACTTGACTACTATGTGCAGCACCAGTGGTTAGAGACCATCCTGACTACTATGTGCAATTGCCAGTGGTCACTCTCTAAAACTAAGGTCTGTATGGTAAGGTAGTACAAATAACAGTTTTCAGTATTTAAACACTGAAAAATGTGGGCTCCAAAAAAAAAAAAACCAATGCATTTGATAAGAGATTGTTAGGACATATGTGATTCAATGTTAGGAACATATGTCACTATTTTATGTAATTGGCTAATCCTTTGACAAAGCACACTCTACTTGTAATTGGGTAGATCTAGAATGTGTTTAATACTTCAAGGAAAGGTTTCAAGTTCAAGTGTTAAAACCATGCAAGTCTGTCCAAGAACCAAGTGAGAAAATGTTGTATTTTAAATCTCGACAGTTAGCATCTATTGAGGTTTAAAAGATGTTTAGCCGTGGCTCGACAGCTAGCTCAATAGATGGTTATCTATCAAGATTTATGAACCTTAGTTTTTCAGAGCTGATTTTCATCCAATCTGTGAGTATGTGTTTTGTTTTTTTTTTTTTCCTCACAACCCTAAACATATATCAGGATTATTTTAAGGTCGTCAAAGGTTACACAAGTTACACAAGTGTTTAGCAAAGTCTTATTCATGCAAATTGTGACCGAGATAGAATTTGCCCTAGTTCATCTTTTTTCTTGAAGAAGCTGCTGTGATTGTACACCATAAGGTTTTGTGACCAAGGAACTTCATGATCTTCATCATGTGATGACTAAAGAACTTTGAAGCCAACATCCTTCTCAAGTTGGTGATCAAGTCACGTACTGGGATCCGCGCATCTATTGGTTAGTCACGTACTAGGAGCCGTGCATTGAAAAGGAGAGATTGTCACTACAAAACAGTCCAATTGGGTATTGGAGTAAGGTTCAGTTGTAGGTAGGTATAAGGTACTAGGTGTAACACCCGATAATTTGGCACCATTTAATATTATACGTAAATATATAAAGGAGGCCTACAATTTCATGAATTAAATGATTTAGCTAAGATATTAAAATAAGATGAATACTATGGATATGTAGCACAAGTGAGGTGGCATAAGTAAATAATAAGGCTTTGACAAGCTTTAAAAAATTAAAATAAAACCCTAGCCTTTTTCCTCTTTAATCACACATGTATTTTACTGATGGAGCTTCCTTTTGGTTCATCCGACTATTGAACTTTGCCTTTCTTCACTGTGGCGTGAGTTGGAGTCTACAAGTATGATTTTTCATGCTCTAGATTTAAGAAGTTTGAATAGTCAATAAAGGGCTTCTATAATTGTATTATATTGGATAGGAATGGTTAATATGTCAAGGGAAGGGCATGGACTTTGAAATTGAACCAAATAGAGTAATAGGCTTGGACTTTGTCATCGTGTGAAAAGGAAAATGTTGCTTGTGGTTTTTATATGTATATCCGTATATGGCCATCTTGGATCTAAAATTATGATTAATTTAATGGGCAAAGGGTCCTTGTGGTTAATATGCATTCACACATAGCCTCAATTGTTTTACCGATTGACCATCACCTTTTAAGCGTCAATTTGTTGACCGATTGACCATCACCTTTATTATTGTCTAAAACTAGTTCAGCGGCATCAAGGGAAAATTGTAGGCAACTAGATTGATACATTGAGGGCTGTCATGTGGCTTCCAAATACTAGGTTGAATATATATATTATATATATATATATATAATATTAGTGTAAATTGAATAGTCAGCTGAATAAATGGAGAATTTTGGATATATCAAATTGTCTAGGATAAAACTGTTTAAGTGTGAAAATAGATTTTTAAGTAGGAAATTGTGTATTGACGAACCTAATTTTTGGTGTTGCTAGTTCTAATTCTATTGAATTTTGTGATTCAAGGGAGGTTGATTTCATTTATTTTTGCAACTAAGAGGTAAGTGGTGTTTACTAATTTTGGAGTTTCCAAAACAACGTTGATTATTAAACTATTTATATCAAAGAAATATGTTGATATTCTATATGTAAATTGATATTTTATAAATGCTTGACCGTGCACATTAGCAATTCGTTTTATGAAAAACTTGTGGACAACCTGAATTTATTTAAACTTATATGCGTGAATATATTTTTATATTTTTAAGATTTATGAATGGACTATTTTTGTGAGCATCTTGAATGGATTTTTTTGTGAGCATATTGAATATTGTTTTGAAACCTATGGCAAGTCATGATTAAAAGCTCAGTATTGTATTTAGTCCTTAGCAAGGAGCAATCATATTGCAGCTAATTCTTAGCAAGCACAGTCCAGAAAAGGGACAGTGCACATGTGATAGCTCCTTAGCAAGGAGTATACTATTGAGGATCCAAAAAGAGCTCCTTAGAAAGGGAGTGCACCTTTAGGTTCCAAAGGAACCATCCTTAAGAAAAGGGATGAAAATGAGTTCCAGTCCCAAAAAGGGGATAGCACAACCCTATCAATGGGGCATAAACGTTGACCACGAGAAAAGCCTAGGAATTGTTTATGTGATGATATAAATATATATGTATATATATATATATTATGAGCTCACAATATAAAGATATTTTTTTATATATATGAAGTAATTGATGATAAATATTGAGGTTACAAGTTATGAAATTATTGTAAGAATTATTTATTTGAAAGTTTGTTTCCACACCTCAATGTTTGTGAGTTCTACTTATTGAGTTATCTCCCCCCCCCCCCTTATTATTCCCATTATAGATACATTAGAGGGATTATTGGAGTAGAGATTCTTGGGAGACAGCAATTACAAACTATTTGTGGAATTGAGGAATTTTATTATTATTTTTATGGCATTAAACTTGTACTAGAGAATTATTTTGAGATGTTTTTTGCCTTTGATGGATTAGAGCTCTGACATTTGTGATGAGATTTTAGATTGCTGATTTCTTTCATTTAATATTTTATGATTACTCAGATTAAATAGACTTTTATTGCTTATGATTTGGGCGTTACAATTGTGGTATCAGAGCTTAGATATGATTCTGTAGACTCTTAAAAACTAGGTTATGATTTATAGACACCTGAAAACTAGGTCATGATCTGTTAGACACTTGAAACTAGGTTATGATCTTGATTTTTTTGTCAGAGCATTTGGTATTTAGGTTATGTTTAATGAGATATTTTAAATATTTTGGCAATGTTGCTTCTTATGTTTAGTAGTAATAATTGTTACATCGTCAAAAAAAAACCACACACACACACACACACAGAGCGAGCTGAAGAAGAAAAGAGAAAGAGTGGATGTGCTGAGACTTGTGAAGAAAAGAGAAGAAGAAAAAGAACGGGGTGGGGATAGAGATAAACGTGTGTGGAGGAGATAGCATAGAAAAAAAAAAGAAGAAGAAGAAAAAAACGAATGGATGAAATGAAAAGGGGAAAAGGAGAAATAATATAAACAATAAAAGATCCTACTTGAGAAATGTTATTACAATATTTTCACCACAAATTTTAAGTAATAGATTGTTATTAGTTAATATTGGTGAGTAAAAAATAATTTTAGTAGTGGGTTCAAATTAGAACTAGTAACAACTTTCCACATAAATTTTGTTGTGAAATTATTACGAAAAATGTTATGGACATGTAACAGTTTTCATTGAAAAATATAATTGTTGGTCAATTTTATATTATTTAATGAGTACAAATAAATCTATTTTTTATCAATTATGTAACAAGGGTATAATAATAAATTTATATAAACTATATTTTCTATCCTCCCATTTTTCTCTCTAACCAAACAAAAGAATTTTCCACCCTCACACTTTTCCACTCTTCCAACCAAACACACAAGAGGAAAAACTAAATATTTTCTATCCTCTCACTTTTTCACTCCCCCATCCAAACGGACCCTGAGTGTTTGTATATTTCACAATACATGATATGATACAATTCATGTTTTGACAACTATGCTTATGCCAAGGATTGATTTGTCCATCATCATGTTTTTAATTATAGACAAATAAACAGCTAAAAAGATCCTAACTACCTATGAACTTACAAAAATTTTCCTTAAAAATAAGGGAATAATTTTTGGATGACATGGGGGCTCATCAATGTACGCCCTAGAGGTCCATCCCTGTGAAGTAAACCCTTGATGCACGGCCCTCTTACCTAAGGAAATATATTTATCAGTGAGCGACAGTGGAGGAAAATCTCTTGTATGCGTGCATTGAAGCATTATCACACACATTCCATGCTAATACAATATTAATAAAAACATTAGTGACCAAATGTTGTAAGATGAAGACAATACACACAACATTGGCAAGTATCTTTATCCCAATGCAAGCATGGCAGACACATTAAGTGATTAATAGTTTCAGTAACAAATAGAAACAAAATTGCAAATCATACAAAAATACTAACTTAAGACTAATTTCAGCAACAAACTGAAACAAAATCGTCAATGAGATCTGGATACCTTTGTTCGTCCCAAAAAAAAGAAAAAGAAAAAACTACAAGTGATAATTTAACAATAGAAGTAGATGAAATAGCAGTAGTCAATGTAGTTACCATATAGAAAAAAGCTACACCGATATTTAAAAATATGCAAATTAAGAAACACTTTAACCCCGTACCACACGAACATGTGCACCAATGGGCTTGCGGTACAAGGTTAAATGCTCGAAACAAATTCCTATGTAATCAATTATATAATAAGAAGAAATCCTGCAACTTGACAAAAATGGTAAGAATCTCATCAATTATATGATAAGAAGAGATCTTGCAAGTTGACAACAATTGAAGAGAAGATAATGTTTCAAAAAAGGGCAAAATACAAAAAATAAGAGAATAGAAATATTGCAAAATTCGTAGTGAAGACAAAGAACACCACTCTAATATGATGTTAACTATTTTTTGAAAGCTCGAAAATGTGTTGAAAACACAAGAGCTATTTAGACCTCCCAATTAAAATTACAGCTCGATAGATTTTACACAAACTTAATATAAAGTGCGGAATAGTGTAAATGCGAGCGGATGAACAAGTAAGCTACTCTACTCCATAAACTAAGCAACACAGCAGTATAATGGAATTAAAAGAGTATGGAAGAAGGATGCAAACACAGAAAACACCAAGACGTGTTCTCGAAGAGGAAACCGAAGAACTCGGTGAAAAACCTCTCAATTCTATCAATTCAGGAAGGTTACACATGGTAGCAAGAATCCATATATGAGAATAAAAGATGCCAAAATTAAACAATGTGTATCATGAGTCTACGACAAAAGGCTTCAGAGTGGCTTAGCTTTCTTAGAGCTTATAGAGTCACCTCTACATTCTACGGCCTAAATGCAACCTTGACGGCAGAGTATGTGGCAGTTTTATGCATGTTGAAGGTTTAAATATCATTTGTAAATAAATTTTCCTCTAGTCTGCTAGGCATTTTATGTATCAACGTACTCTTCATTTATCTTTGTTCCATCCATTTGAAATCTGTCTTTGGTTTCTTCCATATGCTGCTGACTTTAAACATGGCCAGCACTGTCATTCATAAATACATACAATATGCAGCGCAGATATGGGGTTTATAAGTCATCCAAAATTGGACACGTTTACTTTTTGAAAGCTTGATCGCTGATCGCTACCGCACAATGACAAAAATTGGTGCAAACGTTAGAGCTTGGCCAGACCCAAGTCTGAAAACCATCAATTCAGCAAAGTCACACATGGTAGCAAGAATCCATATATGGGAGTAAAAGATGCCAAAATTAAACGAAGTGTCAGAAGTGGGATTTGAACTCACGCCCACTCACGAAGACCAAAATTAAACAAAGTGTCAGAAGTGGGGATTTGAAGCCACGCCCTCTCACAAAGACCAGAACTTGAGTCTGGCGCCTTGGACCACTCGGCCATCCTGACATTTGCTGCACTTTTCTCTTTAGCTTTCTAAACCATAAGGATAATCTTAGTATAACTGATTCTAAATAGCCAGCTTGAAAATACTGTGATTCAGCATATGATAAATGGGTGAGATTTAAGTTACATTTGATGTAATTTTTAAAAATGTTACACCACCTAAAACTATTTATTAGATTAATAATTTGAAAGCTCATTATTAGATTATATATTCTTTATGTTCTATGTGTACGAAATTTCGTACCAATTGGACGTAATTTATTATTTTATTAATAAAATCATCTTTGATGCATAATCTTAATTTACAAAAACTTGAACTTTAAACATTTGATTGATTACATAGTTATTGATTTTTTATTGTCTTTAAATTTGAAAAATATGAAGAATATACAAAGATAATATAATCCAATGATAAATCTGTCAAAGTTTGCATCAAATAAAAAATATTGAAGGGTGTAATTAGTGTAAGATTTAAAATGATTGAAGGGTGTAAGTGTAACATTTAAAATTATACTAGATATAACTTGAAATATATCTGTATAAAATGTATGTTTGAATCATTTGACACATTAATTTAAAGTATAGTTTGATGATGAAAAAGAGAACAAACTACAATCTAATGCATTGATTTGGTCTTGCATTGATTTTTATGATTTTTATCCCTTAATAATAATAATAATAATAATAATAATAATAATAATATTTAATAATTTTACATATATTTATATCAGTTATTAATTTATGTGTATTTTTACTATTATGACAAAATCTAGTATGCAATAAAATCTCACAATATTTTTACAAAATCATTATCTTATTTGTGGTGAGTCTTCATATAATCTTTTTCATTTATATTTCATTTTATTTCAATCCCCCCCCCCCCCACCCCCAAATCCCACCAGGATTTTGAGAGAGAGAGAGAGAAAGAAAAAAAAAAACTACAAATTTAATTAATCTGACTTAAAACCATTAAAATATTATAATTTTGGCCTCCTCAACTCTTACATCTGGTTCATAAAAACCTATTAAAGTTATATTTAATGCAAAGAACACCAGTGAATGATCAAGCTCATAGCTGCAACGAACTCCAGTTAAAAATCAACCCTCAACACTCTCTCTCTCTCTCTCTCTCTCTCTCTCTCTCTCTCTCTCTCTCTCTCTCTCTCTCTCTCTCTCTATATATATATATATATATATATATGTTTGAACTTTGATGGGGTGTTTGGTAGAATAGTTTGAAAATTGTTGTTTGTAGTTTTTTGAAATACGTGTGGGTGAAAAAGTGTGTTAAAATGCGTGAAATGCTGTTTAAAAACTAAAAAATGTTGTTTGAAAATACAAACCAAACAGCCCTCAATCTTTGATAGTGATTTTTTTTTTTTAAATATTTACAGTGAGGTGTTATTGAATGTTTGATAAAATATGTAGTTTTAAATAATATTAGTTTAATGATTGGCCATGGGTTTCTTTTACATAAAGAAATTAAGTTCAAAAAATATGTACTGTAAACTGTAAAAGCCTATATTTACACCTTCCAATAATATATTGTCAAATCAGTTTTGTCTAAAGGTAATAATAAGGTCTAAAACACTAGATCACACTCTCATTACATCATATATATTCCGAATATTTTTTTTTAAAAAATAATGTGTACACTAGAGAAGAGAAGCTAACAAAGTCATCGCCTTTGATTGAGACAAGCTTTGTCAAGAGATGGCGGAGCGAACATGCTGCCTGTCGGGGATGTTTTGCGACAATGGCCAAAATGGTGGAACAATCCTAAATTCTCCTTGGGTTCTTTAGAAATGTTTATCTATGAAACTAAGTCCAAAATTTCAAATGTATGATGAACAAATGTCAATGATCTTTTAACAAGAGAGAAATAAAAAATGCTTATAACAAAAATGCAAAAAATAAACTTAGAACATCAAGTCTGAAACTTCAACTCATAGATAGCAGGAAGAGAAAACTAAGAGGATAGGTTCCTCTGTACTGGTATTTCCCCTCACAAACTTCAAAATAGTGAGAATCTTTGCTACTTGAATGGGGTTTTACTCAAAAATTTCAACTATAAGGGAGCTTATTTTTGAACTGAAGAAAGTTTTGTACTTGCATTGAGATAATGACTGGTTTTAAACTAAAAGATGAGGCTATGGACCTCCAAGGTGCTAAATTAATGTTGGTACAATTTGTCTTTTGTTTAGATAAAAGATTGGCTTGCTTTTAAGCATAATTGAGGAAATAAAGTGGCTTAATCTTATTGGCTGCCCTTTCCTAGTCATGGTAGGTTCTTGAAGGTTGCAATATGTGGCTACAACAGATGAGACTAGCCAATTAGAGTTAGTTATGTTTTTTAGGCAAAAAAATATGTAGGGCAAATTACTTGGGCCACAGACAGCACGAGCATAAGACCTTATTTGGAGTTGAAATTTCAGGTACAAGACCTCCTTCATGACCCTAAGGTGCTACTAGCGTCCCTAGCCCGCTTTGTAGCATGCATGAGTTAGGCTTATGCAAAATTCCAAAAGGAAACAAACCATGCCCTCCAAAACATAGTTCTTCAATTTTCCCAATATGTCATATGAGTTTAGGTCATGCTTAAAAGAAGAAAATAAAATAAAACACATGGATTAAGCCCACAAAAAAGTTGATCTTGGCCGAATCGAGCTTGTAGATGTGTTGTTAAAATGAGTGAAAATGATAATCAACATGGTTAATTTGCCACTAAACCCACCATTACCAAGGCCTTTTATTGTCTCGCTTCCATATGATATTAACTATTTTTTACAACTATATATATATATATATATATTTCAAACAACAGCAAAACTTTAATCCCAAAATTTGGAGTCGAATATAAATCCTCAACAGATTAAATTGAGTGACTAAAGTGAACCATACTAATGCATCGAGGTTTGTATCATCCCCCAATACGCTCTCTATAATACATCATTGTATATTAATTCAAGGCATTTAAAAAAGTACGTCCCTAAGTATTCAATGTTTCTTATGAACAGGGTGCTATCCCATGCTCAACAATAATTGATAATTCTTGTACTATTTTCATTCATAACACCAATGTATTTTTTCTTAAATTTCTTAAGAGAAATCTTTAATCCTACTCTAAAAGATACATTGAAGTAAAGAACAAACTAAGAATATGAGCACATTCTAAGATGAAATAAATTTTAGCATAATAAATAAAAAAGAAAAAGTCGCTAGCTTAGCATCTTGGAAGATTTTTCATCAAATTAAATAGGTTTGTATATATGTTACATTTTTATAATATGGTATATGATTTTTATCAACAACTTTTATAGATAGGTTGAAATTCCATGTTAGTGTTTACAGATTATGCTTATCAGGCATTAAAGGTGAATTTTCACAACCACTAAAAATAAAAATCCACTCCCTAAGGGATTATAACAATCATCCATGGCCTGATTTGTTTTCTGTAAACTTCTATATCTCTTAATCTCAAAGATATCGCGTCATCTTTTAGTTTTAGGTTTGTTGTTGTTGTTGTTGTAGACATAGCACTTTTCTAATGATAGCTTATAAAGTTTCAATTGTGATGTAATAGTGCGGAATGTTTTCCCTATATGAGTATATTATATAGTAAGCGAGATATTTGTATCATTTTTTTTTTGTCATCACATGATTGTTTGTGGTTGATATCAATATTTTCTTGTGGATTTAATTTGTTGTGGTTTTCATTTGGTGCTTTGTTCTACGCAGTCTATTTTCTTTGAAAGCAAAATTTGTTGCCAAATGAAATTGGATACACAAGAAAAAGATCTAAAAAGGTTTTTACTTGTGGGAAAGATTATAATATTTGGCTAAATTAGAACACTTGGTCCAAATTCCTATGTAAATCTATCTTTACTCAAGGCTGTTTCACTTTTTAAAAAGGTTCAGAAATTTGGATTGTTTTTCATTAATGAATTGGGATTTTGGCTTAATTTTGTTTTCAAATCTAATCAAGTTTGTTAGGTTCTAAAGGTTTAGGATTTTATGTATTTAGAACTCTAATGTGTAATATTGGCAAACCATGATCAAAACAATACGTTTAGTCTTGTTTAGGCTTGCACAAAGTATGTTTATTTGTAAAACTGGAATTGAGTGATTGCAGATTTATTGGACTAAATCTGTAAGGTTCGATCGATCGAAAATTAGACTCGATCGATCGAACCACGTACAGATTTATTTTTCCGCAGAGTTCCAGTTCAGCCCAAACTCTATTTAAACGTCTTGGGGTTCAAGTAAAACTCTCCTATATATAAGGAAAACCCTAGAACGTTTTTGGGACTTTTAAGAGAGAGATTAGAGTGCCTCTTGTGCCTCCTTTTATTTTTAGGGTTTTTGTACCCAAACCTCTCTAAGCCTTTGTTGCTCATATTGCTGTTTATGTGAATCTCTTGTGAGATCTTTGAGGAGCTTTCCTTCACATAAACTTAGGGTTTTCAAGGTGGAGATATTATCAAAACCTTGATGATCATTCAGTTGCAGATTCAAGAACTTAAAGAAAAACAAGCGTGGGTGCTTGTACTTGATTGAAGAGTCTAAGAAAGAAGGAGTCCATGGATTCGGAGCTTGCACGTGGTCGTGTCAGTAAGTTCTACTGGTGGGTAGCATTAGGAAGTCAAGCGGGGAGCTTGTAGTCTTTCTGTATGAACTTCGATTCTTTCGCATAGTGGATTTAGGTTTACCTTGAGGATAGCTAGGTCAAATCCTTCCCAGATTTTTACCGTGTGGTTTCCTGGGTCATCGTATCTTGTGTTCATTTATTTTCCGCTACTTTATATCTTGATATGATTATTTGATTGCTTTAACCTAGAATTGCATAATTTGACTAAGTAACAACTTGACTAATTAATCTAGGCTAACCAATTTGGTTGTTTTAAGGGGTCTAAAACCGTTCAAAGTTGTATAAGTTAGAGTTGAGTTTAAGTTACACCTAGTGTAACTTTAAGTAATATTATACCACTCAATATTTTTTTTAATTGAATGTGAATTTTGACAAATCTACCATTAAATTACATTATCTTTGTATATTCTCCATGCTTGCAAAATCTCAAAATGATCAAAGATTAATTGTGATTTCATCAATCAGTTGTTTAAAATCAAGTTTTTGTAGTTTAAAATAATGCATAAAAGATGAATTTATGGATTGAATGATAAATAACATCCAATTAACATGAAAATTGGCATGAATGTTAAAAACATATAGATAATGTAATTCAAATGGTGAAATTTTCAAATGTGAATTCTATCAATTCAGGAAGGTTACACATGGTAGCAAGAATCCATATATGAGAATAAAAGATGCCAAAATTAAACAATGTGTATCATGAGTCTACGACAAAAGGCTTCAGAGTGGCTTAGCTTTCTTAGAGCTTATAGAGTCACCTCTACATTCTACGGCCTAAATGCAACCTTGACGGCAGAGTATGTGGCAGTTTTATGCATGTTGAAGGTTTAAATATCATTTGTAAATAAATTTTCCTCTAGTCTGCTAGGCATTTTATGTATCAACGTACTCTTCATTTATCTTTGTTCCATCCATTTGAAATCTGTCTTTGGTTTCTTCCATATGCTGCTGACTTTAAACATGGCCAGCACTGTCATTCATAAATACATACAATATGCAGCGCAGATATGGGGGTTTATAAGTCATCCAAAATTGGACATGTTTACTTTTTGAAAGCTTTACTTTTTGAAAGCTTGATCGCTGATCGCTACCGCACAATGACAAAAATTGGTGCAAACGTTAGAGCTTGGCCAGACCCAAGTCTGAAAACCATCAATTCAGCAAAGTCACACATGGTAGCAAGAATCCATATATGGGAGTAAAAGATGCCAAAATTAAACGAAGTGTCAGAAGTGGGATTTGAACTCACGCCCACTCACGAAGACCAAAATTAAACAAAGTGTCAGAAGTGGGGATTTGAAGCCACGCCCTCTCACAAAGACCAGAACTTGAGTCTGGCGCCTTGGACCACTCGGCCATCCTGACATTTGCTGCACTTTTCTCTTTAGCTTTCTAAACCATAAGGATAATCTTAGTATAATTGATTCTAAATAGCCAGCTTGAAAATACTGTGATTCAGCATATGATAAATGGGTGAGATTTAAGTTACATTTGATGTAATTTTTAAAAATGTTACACCACCTAAAACTATTTATTAGATTAATAATTTGAAAGCTCATTATTAGATTATATATTCTTTATGTTCTATGTGTACGAAATTTCGTACCAATTGGACGTAATTTATTATTTTATTAATAAAATCATCTTTGATGCATAATCTTAATTTACAAAAACTTGAACTTTAAACAGTTGATTGATTACATAGTTATTGATTTTTTATTGTCTTTAAATTTGAAAAATATGAAGAATATACAAAGATAATATAATCCAATGATAAATCTGTCAAAGTTTGCATCAAATAAAAAAAATATTGAAGGGTGTAATTAGTGTAAGATTTAAAATGATTGAAGGGTGTAAGTGTAACATTTAAAATTATACTAGATATAACTTGAAATATATCTGTATAAAAATGTATGTTTGAATCATCTGACACATTAATTTAAAAGTATAGTTTGATGATGAAAAAGAGAACAAACTACAATCTAATGCATTGATTTGGTCTTGCATTGATTTTTATGATTTTTATCCCTTAATAATAATAATAATAATATTTTAATAATTTTACATATATTTATATCAGTTATTAATTTATGTGTATTTTCACTATTATGAGAAAGTCTAGTGATGCAATAAAATCTCACAATATTTTTACAAAATCATTATCTTATTTGTGGTGAGTCTTCATATAATCTTTTTTCATTTATATTTCATTTTATTTCAATCCCCCCCCCCCCACCCCCAAATCCCACCAGGATTTTGAGAGAGAGAGAGAGAAAGAAAAAAAAAAACTACAAATTTAATTAATCTGACTTAAAACCCATTAAAATATTATAATTTTGGCCTCCTCAACTCTTACATCTGGTTCATAAAAACCTATTAAAGTTATATTTAATGCAAAGAACACCAGTGAATGATCAAGCTCATAGCTGCAACGAACTCCAGTTAAAAATCAACCCTCAACATTCTCTCTCTCTCTCTCTCTCTCTCTCTCTCTCTCTCTCTCTCTCTCTCTCTTTATATATATATATATATATATATATATGTTTGAACTTTGAATCTTTGATAGTGATTTTTTTTTTTTTAAATATTTACAGTGAGGTGTTATTGAATGTTTGATAAAATATGTAGTTTTAAATAATATTAGTTTAATGATTGGCCATGGGTTTCTTTTACATAAAGAAATTAAGTTCAAAAAATATGTACTGTAAACTGTAAAAGCCTATATTTACACCTTCCAATAATATATTGTCAAATCAGTTTTGTCTAAAGGTAATAATAAGGTCTAAAACACTAGATCACACTCTCATTACATCATATATATTCCGAATATTTTTTTAAAAAAATAATGTGTACACTAGAGAAGAGAAGCTAACAAAGTCATCGCCTTTGATTGAGACAAGCTTTGTCAAGAGATGGCGGAGCGAACATGCTGCCTGTCGGGGATGTTTTGCGACAATGGCCAAAATGGTGGAACAATCCTAAATTCTCCTTGGGTTCTTTAGAAATGTTTATCTATGAAACTAAGTCCAAAATTTCAAATGTATGATGAACAAATGTCAATGATCTTTTAACAAGAGAGAAATAAAAAATGCTTATAACAAAAATGCAAAAAATAAACTTAGAACATCAAGTCTGAAACTTCAACTCATAGATAGCAGGAAGAGAAAACTAAGAGGATAGGTTCCTCTGTACTGGTATTTCCCCTCACAAACTTCAAAATAGTGAGAATCTTTGCTACTTGAATGGGGTTTTACTCAAAAATTTCAACTATAAGGGTAAAACATGGTTAGCTTATTTTTGAACTGAAGAAAGTTTTGTACTTGCATTGAGATAATGACTGGTTTTAAACTAAAAGATGAGGCTATGGACCTCCAAGGTGCTAAATTAATGTTTGGTACAATTTGTCTTTTGTTTAGATAAAAGATTGGCTTGCTTTTAAGCATAATTGAGGAAATAAAGTGGCTTAATCTTATTGGCTGCCCTTTCCTAGTCATGGTAGGTTCTTGAAGGTTGCAATATGTGGCTACAATAGATGAGACTAGCCAATTAGAGTTAGTTATGTTTTTTAGGCAAAAAAAATATGTAGGGCAAATTACTTGGGCCACAGACAGCACGAGCATAAGACCTTATTTGGAGTTGAAATTTCAGGTACAAGACCTCCTTCATGACCCTAAGGTGCTACTAGCGTCCCTAGCCCGCTTTGTAGCATGCATGAGTTAGGCTTATGCAAAAAGTCCAAAAGGAAACAAACCATGCCCTCCAAAACATAGTTCTTCAATTTTCCCAATATGTCATATGAGTTTAGGTCATGCTTAAAAGAAGAAAATAAAATAAAACACATGGATTAAGCCCACAAAAAAGTTGATCTTGGCCAAATCGAGCTTGTAGATGTGTCGTTAAAATGAGTGAAAATGATAATCAACATGGCTTAATTTGCCACTAAACCCACCATTACCAAGGCCTTTTATTGTCTCGCTTCCTTTTTGAAAGCTCAAAAATGTGTTGAAAACACAAGAGTTGTTTAGACCCCAAAATTAAAGTTACGACTCGATTGATTTTACACTAACTTAATACTAAGTATGGAATAATGTAAATGCAAGCAAATAAACAAACAAGCTACTCTAATCCATAAATTTAAAAACACAATAGTAAAATGGAATGTAAAAGAGTAAGGAAGAGAGATGCAAACACAAGATAATACGCCAATGAGTTATCGAAGAGGAAACCGAAGAATTCGGCGAAAAACCTCTCTGCCGCCCTCCAAGCAGTAATCAATCCATTAGATAATCAGTTGGGATACATGGGTTAGGAAGAGACCCTCTAAGCCTAACCTACCCGATGTACCTAAGCCCTCCAAGCTCTTACTCCAACAAAGCTTCTTGAAATTGTGTCTTGTCTAGCTCCCCAGATCCCGCAACAAGATCCATGTTGCATCTGCCATCCTTGGCTTCTTCCAATGCTTCCTAGCAGCATCAAAAAACCTCACTTGACACTCTAAAAGGGTGTGGTAAGTGTTTAGGCTATCAACCTCTCAATGGTATGGAAATGAAAAGGTAGAAGTTGAGGAAAATTCACAAGCAATTGTGTACAGAAATGTGGGCATAACAATCTCTATCTCTCAAGGTTTGTGGCTAAGGTTTTCTCTTTGAAGCACTCCTCAACATTTGTGGATAATGTGAGTATATATAGTGTGGGTACAGAAAGTGTGTATCAGATAGCACAGCCTGGCAAAACAGAATGTTTCGCGAGTATCTCGCAGGAAGGCCTTACCGCGAGTTACTCGTGAAACACAACTGTCTCCATCTATACTGACTATTCATATTCCAGTCATCTGCATGGCATATGCATCTCTTCGCGAGATGCTTAGTAGCAAGATACCTGCGAGAAATCTTATGTCTTCAATTGCTTAAGTCTTCACACACACTCTCTCTCTATCACCCAACCCTTACAATTAAATCCCACAATTAATACAAGGTACAAAAGATTGAATAAAATTATAATCAAATTTGACAAGAAATTAAAGTCAACAAAACACATAGTTGTAAATTACAACTTTACACTTTAAATACTTGAGTGACTTTGTGATAGGTGGCCACCTCCACAAAGTCAACCAACAGAGTAAAATAGTAGAGTGAGATTGACCCAACTGCATTGGCTATCGAAGTGTCGTGCAAGTAAATGAAGAATGAAGGCTTGAGCCATCCTTTCTTGATCCCATGAGTGGTCTAAGGCTTGTTTCCGGGCAAGTACAGGCCCCTAAGTTAATAGTGCTGGTTCGAAAAGTGTGCCCAATAATGCCTTATTAGGGCAAGCATCAACAAGGAGGTTCTAGAACCTTATAGCTACCCCCCCTCCCCCTTTACAATAAAGTTCGATGAGTGGTTGGTGTCATGTAGGGTTAGAGTAAACTCCCTTCCAGCAATATGGAACATGCGGGTTGTGTCCCACCACTGCTCAGAGAAAGCCAGCACCAAGACCTTTCGAGCTCCTCTGTCAGGCTAAGTCTCTATCAGCACTCTAAAGCCATCTTGGTGTACTAACTCCTTAGACTTGATGAAAACTATGGTTAGTGATAGTTCTTCAATGTGAAGAAAGTTTCAAAGATCAAAGTCATTATGTAGGAAAGATCAAACACACACACACACATTCACACATAGAATGAGAGAAAAATCCAGAAGAACTTTTATTGATCTTTTTGCTTGAAATAACAATATGAACTATATCACAGTATTTATAATAAATGAAACTCTAAAATTGTATAATTAAATCCCTAGAATTACATAATTGATTTGCATAATGTGGAAACCAAAACCCAAAGCAAGGTAACTGCCATTCCTGCCTTATGTAACTAACTTACAAAGGATCAGAATGACATAGTTTAGCAATGGATCTATTGACACTGCTTGAGTTAAATAAAACGGTGCATTTGGCCATTTAAATGAAACTGTGCTTTTCATGCTTACAATGTTAAAGTCAATGATGCCATTTTGTTCTGGGTTTGTGTATCTTCCTTAACATCCCCCCTCAAATGAGACGGGGAGGAATCCACCATGAGTTTGCACCTTTGATGAAGAAACAAAGGCGAGGGTAGAGGTTTGGTGTAAATATCTGCTAAATTATCCTTGCCTGAAACTGTAAGGTTGAAATTTATCAACCATCTTGTTGGCTTTATTCCGTGTCAATTTTCTTGTAATTTAAGCACTTAGTAACCATGTATTTAGGTGGGATTCATGTAAGGGTAGTGTGTAAAGAGAGTGTGAAGAAAAGCTCAAGTATGTGCATGAAGCAGAGTTTCGCGGCTAGGACTCGCAACTGGCAAGCCGCCAAATGCAGGCACGTGAGATGCACACAAGGGAGTTGACGGGTCGCGCCAGCTGTCGTACTACAGGACAAAAGTCCCAGGCTGGCCAGGCCGTTACGTCGCGACTTGAACTCGCGACTTGGACAAGCCACGAGGTCAAGCCGCCAATCAGCCCTTTTGTAACATAGCTTAGGCTCAGTAATACCACTCTTTGATCTAGTCCGCATAGGGTGCTGGTTTTGAGTAGATGGTTGTGAAACAGGGAAAGTGACATTAGAAATAGGAGTTACAGAATTGGGAGTTGTAGAATTGGGAATTACAAAATCCAAAACAATAGGATTAGGCACATTAGAATCTAAAGTAGGAGTGGAGGAAGATATAGGATGGGAAATAGTTGGAATAGGAATAGGTTGAGAGGGTGGATTAGGTGAGGTAGGAAGTGGAATGGGTGGAGTGGTAGGAAAGGAAGAAAATTTAGTGAACTGAGCAGAAGGAAAAGGACCTAGGACTGAAGGCTGATTTGTAGAATGGAGACATAACAGGTTTGAAAACCAGGTAGCATCAGTGGAAGTAGAATTGAATTTGGAGGAAGTAGATTTAGTGGGTGTATAAAGGAACTTAGATTCATTAAAAAGGACATGTCTGGAAGTATGAATCAATTTGATGAAAGGTCAAGATACAAATAACCTTTAGATACTATGGAGTAACCAAGGAAGACACACTCTCTAGTTCTAGGCTCTAATTTGTGGGAATTATATGGTCTGAGATATGGATAGCATGCACAACCAAATACTTTGAGCTGAGATAGATTAGGGTTAGAACAATATAACAAAGACCAAGGGGAATGGAATTGAAGAACAAAAGTAGGAAGAAGATTGATTAGAGAAACAACTATTAGTGTAGCATAAGGACAATAGGATAAGGGAAAAGAAGCCTATGACAGCAAGGTGATAGTGGTTTCAATGACATGGCTATGCTTTCTCTCAACTAAACCATTTTGTTAATGAGTATATGGATGTGAAATTTGATGGATAATGCCATTCTAAGACAAGTAAGATTTGAAAGCATTGGAAAGAAATTCATCCCCTCCATCAGACCTAAAAGTCTTGATTTTGGCAGTGAATTAAATCTCAACCATGCATTTGAATTGAAATTTTTTTGCAAACACATCTAACTTGTTTTCAAGAAAGTCTAATATATAGATTAATGAAAAGGATATATTATTTAAAACCATTGACAGAATTAACAAGATTAGGTCCCCATATATTTGAATGAACCAATTCAAAAGGGGAATTAGCAATGAATTGAGACTTTAGGAAAGGAAGTTTATGCATTTTGCCATATAAGCAATGTGTACATGAAACACTAGTATTACACTTATTTGAAGAATATTTGACTGAGAAGAAGGGATTAAGGAATTACCAACATGAGTGATGGGTAAATTCTGCCCATTTCCTACTGTTAGATGATCTTGGCCATGGTAGGGTTTTGGAAGCTGAGTTGATTCAGACTAGATGTAACATGATCTGTGGCTACACTATTAGCAAGCCACGGTGTGTTCCTGAGCAATGCAAGCAGTTGATGCTATGGCCAATGCAAGCTTAGTGGATGGATGCTTCCCTTGATAAGCATAGTCCATCTTGTGGTAGCAGTCAATTGCCAAGTGACCAAGCTTACCACAAATCTGACAAGTAGGCCTTTCTGATCATGCACTAGTGGATTGGTTTTGTGAGAATGGATTAAATTGATTTGATGATGAATTGGAGCCTCTTCCTAGATCTCCTCTATTGTTGTAATTGCCTTGACCTCTTCCTTTATTATAGGATTGATTGAAAGACTGATTGTAACCTGAATTAGTGTTAGGCCTTGAGTTTGATGCAGCAACCGTAGCAAAGATTGAATCTTTAACATCTAAACCCTCATTTAAGGACTCTTCTTCAACATCAACATTGTTGCTAGTTCATCAAAACTAAGTTGAGTGTTTTTGGTCCTTATGGCAGACCTAAAGGAATTATAATTCTTAGGAAGCCCCTTGATTGATATATGCAATAATTCTTCATCATCTACTATGACCCCTATAGCTAAAAGCTTGTCTTAAACTACCTTGATCTTTTATAGATAAAGATCCACAGAGTCTGTGCCTTTCTTGATGTTATCTAGCTCTCCTTTGAGATTCATCACATGTGATCTAAAGATAGATGAAAACTCATTCTTTGGAACTTTCCACACTTCCATTGCAGCAGTACAGCCTAAAGTTAAGGCTAAAATGGAAAGTGAAAGAGTAGAACTCATAAAAGTGAGCTAAGCTTTCTCTTTAGATCTCCAATTCACATCATTTGGATTCATGATTGTGGTGATTAATCCAGAAAGATCCTTCAAATACTTTTCTGGAATCAATTAAGGCTCCTCCAAAAGCTCAAACAATGAATATGTTTCGAAGACCATAGTGAGATCTAGTGCTTCCACACTATGTAATTTGTGTTATCAAGCTTAATAGTCATCATGTTAGCCATGTTTGACAAGAGTAATAGAGGTTGATTCATCACATTAACAGTGGAGGTTGAAGAAGTTGAGGTAGTTGTTGATGAAGAGGCCATAGCTAAGCTCGAAGATGCCATTGTTGAGTTGCTTGCAAGGATTGTTTGCTCTGATATCATGAAGAAAAATATGGTTCGTGATAGTTCTTCAATGTGAAGAAAGTTTCAAAGATCAAAGTCATTATGTAGCAAAGATCAAGAGAGAGAGAGAGAGAGAGAGAGAGAGAGAGAAATCTAGAAGAACTTTCATTGATCTTTTTGCTTGAAATAATAATATGAACTATATCACAGTATTTATACTAGATGAACCTCTCTAACCGTATAATTAAATCCCTAGAACTATAGAATTGATCTGCATAATGTGGAAACCAAAACCTAGAGCAAGGTAACGGCCATTCCCGCCTTGTGTAACTGACTTACAGAGGACCAGAACGACACCGTTTAGCAATAGATCTATTGACGTTGCTTGAGTTAAATAAAATAGTGCATTTGGCCATTTTAATGAAACTGTGCGTTTCATGCTTACTATGTTGAAGTCAACAATGCTGTTTTGTTATGGGTTTGTGTATCTTCCTCAACAAATCTCATCCCATCAGTCCTATGTCTTGGCAAGTCTGCCCCTACTAGTGGGAGTGGGATAGGGCTCCTGCAAGCGAGCATGACAACATCAGAATACAAGTATACACAAGGATTGCATGACTAAACTCTACTTATTATGCCATGTGTGTATAGTTTCTTTCTTTATCACATGATTTGTTGATATTTGTTTGTGTGTAGTGTTCTTTGTTTTATTTAATATGCTTTCTAGTTTGCATTTTCAGTATATTGTACATATCCAATGAGGCATTTTCTTTTCACTGCATCATGCATTTCATCTTTAGCATTTCATTTCAGCATGAATTTTGAAGCATAAAATCATTAAAAAAAAAAAAAACAGAAAAATCACAAGTTTTGAGCAAAAAAATGATTTTTTTTTTGCCTTTTACTTTTAGTGCGTACGCTAGCTACAGAGTGCGTACACATTCTTTGTTACAGATTTTCAGACCTAACTCTACGCATTTTCAAATTATTCTTAATGAGTCCAATAAATTTCCTTGGTCCAGGCAAGTCCGCACTAGACGAAGGGAAAAGTCATTTAAGCCACAATAAATATAATACTATTACACATCAACAATAAGTAACATGGATGTTGAGGAGGCATCGAATCTTCTCGTTCAAACCACTCAGAGGCATTACAAGAATGACATTGACACCTCCATTGAATGCCCCCAAAGGCTAGAAAAGAAAGCCATATATATAGGTAACACAAAACCCCAAGGGAGGTACTTTTTTTATCTTCATTCTTGTACTCACAACATAGACAGAGTTATTGGTCATTCATTTTCTAGTCACCTAACTTTATCATTAGAGGCCCAGTGGTTGGCACCACACCGGTGATCCTTCTAGCTTGAGTCTTTCTCTCTTGCAGGCCTTTGGACGATCCTGAGTCACCTTCCGTCTGGATGATTACCTCGACTGATGATTTTGGCATCATCAATCCTAATTTGGTTTCTAAGCATTTCTACACCCAAAGCTCAGTTCCTAAGCATGTTTTTAATCAAATGTATCCTAAAACTAGCAAATTTTTACATCAAGCATACATTTTCAGGGATTTTCATAGAATTTCTCAAAAACACAAATTGCATTGAAATGAATTTGAAGTGTTTTAAACTTACCCGTGCATGAGCTCGATCAGAAGCATGGAGCTTGATCTTAAAGAGGATATCAGCCTCACTTCGATGTGGATGAAGAGGAATCCACTGCTTCCATGCGAACCCAATCTCATCTCGGAATCGCATCATAGCCTAGCTAGCAGCAGCCCCACCACGAGGAGGCATCTAGGAGGCATTTTAAGATTTTTAGGTTATGGTTTTCGGAATTAAGAGAAAAGGGACAAAGATGGTTGAAGGAAGTTGTAATGGTGCGAAGTGGGTAATAGTCTGAAGCCATGGGGTTTGATGTAGGACCCAATTGGCGTACGCACTCCCTGGGATGCGTAGAATGCGAAAGCATTCTCAGCTATGCGTATGCTCTTTTTGCCCGGCCTCTTTAAAAAAATAGTGTACGCACCTCCTAGGATGCGTACAGAATTTTTGTTCGATTTTCAATAAATAAATAATAATAATAACTCATAACCAATATCTCAATAGAAAAAAATAAATTTAATAACTCATAACTAAAAAATTCTCATAGAAAGTGACAATAATTTATATAACTTTTTAATTGATTTATAAATTATTGAAAAGTTAATTACAATATTTAAAATTTTTTTTAAAAGATAAAATGCAAAATTCTTTTAGAAGCCAATATTGATGATGTAGCATTGCCAACTCTTACTATTAATATCCCAATTTTTTAAAATCCTCAAACAAAGTTTTGAAACTTCATTATTGTGATTTTTAGTTGCATCCAAAAGTATGGGTTTATTATATTGGTGAGTTGGTTAATGTGATAAAATCAACATATTAATTCTAATTATCCAAAATTTGGAGATTCGAAGTCCTCTTCTTTTTTTTACCCTTCTCTGAAAAGGTTTGAATATCATATTGTAACTTTCAACTTTTTTGGTTCATATTATTTCCTTCTTGACTTAAATATATATGGCAATAAAGTGTAATTGTTTTGTCTACCATGATTTTTTTTTTTTTTTTTTAATAAACCATGTCACTTGAATTTTTTTTGGTTCATGCTTTCGCCCTCTCTAGGTTCAAATCCTGGTTCCGTCCCTACTTTCCATGAATTCCTCATCATGTGGTCTCGCAGACCCATCGATCCCTTAGAAAGATGTCTTTTCAAGTCTATGTTGTCATCAATCTCACTAGTTCTGCTACAGAGCAAATCAAATTCAAATACATTACCTTCTCCCATCCTAAAGGAACCCAATCATCTTAGTTGTTCAAACATCCCAGTTTGCACAGGCATCCGATGATTAAATGATCTCAGTTTTCCAAACATCCCAATTTGCACAAGCATCTGGTGATAAAATCATATCAGCTGTTCCTAATGTCTCTGTTCACATATGCATGTGGTGATGAAGTCGTCTTAGTTGTTCAAACATCCTAGATTACATCGGTATCCAATGATCCAGGGTCGGTTTGGGATCCGCTTATTTTGCTGAAATTGAAAACTTTTTGCTGAAAATATTGTAAATAAAGGTAAAAGTTAGCTGAAATAGTATAATTGGACCCATGAATAGTACCAAAAACTACAGTGAGGCTCATGAACAGTAGCAAAAATAAGCTGATAGTAAAATAAGTTGACTTTTTAATTTTGAGCCAAACTTAGACCCATCTCAGTTAATCAAATATCCCGGTTCATACAAGCATTTGGTGATCAAATCATCTTAGTCATTCAAAACATCTTAGTTTGCACAAGCATTCGGTAATCAGTCTTAATTGTTTGATGGTTGTGAAATTAGACACAATTCGCTTTCATTAGTTGTTGTATGATCAAATACAACTTGCTAAGATGTAGACTTCTCCATCGTGCTCACACCCCGATGGTTATAGTCTTTCAGACAGGCATGCACTTGCCCCATGTGCGGCCCAGCCACAGAACTTCATCTTGTTTGTGACCTTGGGTGTTTTGCTGGCACCTTTGCCATAGAGGTCACACCTTTATCGACAGTGTCGCAATTTCCCCTATGACCCCGAGCTTTTAGGAATTTTTTCAACATCGTTGGGCCCTTAGGTAGCTCCTACGCCCCCCTCCGGTTCTTGCCCCTAGGGATTTGTGACCCAGTTTGATTGCTCTTTTAGAAGAAGACGATTGACCACCAATCTGGTTGCTTTTTCAGAAGAAGATAATTGACCACCGGTCTTGAAGTCTATGACTTTGAGACCACCCTTTCTTGGGAAGCAATCCTTAAAGGTTGAAAAGCGGCATGCCCATGCCATTAGTTAGCTCCCCCTATTGTATGATTTGTTTGAAGAGGTGTGCGTGGGTAAGGCCTGGATATTAGCTGAAACACCTAGATTGTCCTTATAGTCTTTTGAAATCACTGTGCACGGCAATGCCAAAAGAAGGGAAGCTCTAAACACCCTATTTCCTTCCGACCTATAGCCAAGCCCCCCGATCCAATGACAAGAAATCAATTTGCTACCAAAATGATTAGCATTGTGTGTGGAATCCAACAAGGATTAGAACCCTAAAAGTGGTCCAATATAGGTTTCCACTGTACTATTTCAACTACCTTTTAGTTTTATTTATAGTACTTTCAACAAAAAGTTTTCAGTTTTAATTAAATAAGCTATTTCCAAATAGACATTGAAACTTTACATGAGAAGGATCTTGGTATCCAACATCCTTCATGCGTAGCTACTTTCATGGAGAGCCTCGCTCTACTTGATAGAGCAAACATGGTATCTAACTAAGCGGATGGTGGCATGCATGTTAGATGCGAAGTCATTAGTGGTATGGATGAAGTGAAACCTTGTTATTCCATTTCCTTTACTAGTAGGCATGATAGTGGTGCAGTTTGGATTCGGCGTCCGCGTTTGCTGAAACGCGTTTTCCCTTTTTTTTTTTTTTTTCTTGGCCGCATTGTTTGACTTTGGAGACAAAAAATACTGTGCATAAACAGTGCGTGCACTGTTCACGCACTGTTTATACACTGTTTACCCAATAAAAAATATTAAAAATAGGTCCCACAACATTATTTATATATTTAAAAATTATTTTGCTACAATGTTTTCAGTTTTCAGTTTTCAGTTTTCAGTTTCAGCAACAATACAATAAGTTCAATCCAAACGTACCCAGTATTGCTAAAGTCTTGATTTTTATCCCAGGTTTACATTATCATTTTGTGTTTATTATATAATTAGTATTTGATATTTCTATGTGGATGGCTATTGTGCACAAACCCAGGTTTGGAAATGTCAACAAAAAACAATACCTAGCCAACATAATCCTTATATGCTTATGTATCTCTCTGGTAGTGTTAAAAAGAGCTTGATTGTTTCTCTTCTGATTACAATTTAAAAGAAAAAATTACCAAAAATAGAGGAGAATCAAAGAAGCTCTAATTTATTTGACAGAGAGGTGGTCCCAAGATATGTTATCTTCCTACATCATTTTATCTCTGGCCTCTAAGAGATTTTTAAAGATAAGAAATGTTATTATTTAGTGCTTAGATGGGTTCAATCACATGTTTTATCATTGGATGCTGATCAAATAGTTTAGCTGCTTAAATGTTGTATTTCTGTTAGTAATGTTCTGTTCTTTATCCTGAAGAAACATGCTATGGCTTATAATGCTATTGGATGTGTTCACTAAATTTGTTTGGTTAAAGTGGAGGAATTTAATGGCATATATAGCTGTTAGGTTTTGAGGTACATCAAATGTGTTTCTTGAACTTTCTTTTGGCCGGAAAAGAAGAATTTAAGGACATGAACAGTTGTTAGCTTGTCAAATTTCTTAGCTTTGAGACAGACTTTAGCTGTGGGAGTTTAAATCAACTTACAAGTATTTTTAATGATGCAGGCAAATATCTTTGTTGTTTTAAGTTAACATCCATGAAATAGAATACTTATGGGACTATATTTGACCTCTTCAATGGACATGAACTAGCAACCTTTTACTTGCACACAATTTACAAATGGTTCCTAACTACATGGTCTTTCTTTCACCATCTTGGTTCTTGAACCTAATACAACATCTCTGATCCTAAAACTCTTATCTCTATCAGATACAACCATTATTTTTCATAGGTGATTTTGTTCCACTTTTCTCCTATAAATTTGTAGAATAACAATTTCTTTAATAGAAATTCGTTCCTGAATCTTTTACTACTTTACAAGCTCAAGTTATAGAAGGTAGATGCAAAAGTTCCTATCTTGATATTTAAAATACCATCCTCTCATTACATGGTCACTGTCTCGTTAACTTATGAATCTATAACATTACTTCCATAGTAGCATTCTGCATCCTGCAATCATCTTATGCAAGATATCTCGATCCTATATCAAATACAACTATTAACTGTTGCACTTTTCTCAATCGTTTACTAGAATATACATTTGGATCTATTCAAATGTGCATTGCCCCAAAAACTGAGTTTGCATTCTCCTCTAAAGAAAAAGTGCTATCCAAAACTAAAACCCAAAGGCAGTTTAATCTGTTCTACCCATTTAGAAAGGAATCCTTATGAAAAAAGTTGCTCTCTGTGATATTTTCTTCTTAGCTTTTGACGCATACTTCAACCTCGATTCTCAGCCCCAATTATCAGGGAAAATTTTTATGCTTCCTTTGCTGATTTGCAATTAAGAAAACAAATCCAGATGATCTTGCTCGAGCTGGGGTTTTTCTTGAGCAGGCCATAGGAGAGAAAGGAGTAAAATCTTAGGCTGATGAAGAAACAGCTATTGACTAGTTTGCTCGAGCCAGATTCTTCATGTGCCAATTCTTCGATTTTCTTCACAAAATAATCAAGAAATGCATCCTTGACTCAGATGACATTGTCACAAATATTAGCTAATTTAAATCCTAACAGTTTAATTCAATCATTGTTCTCAAGCATCATGTGCTTCACCACTAACTAGGAGACCTGCATTCTTTCTAGTCTCAAAATCAATTTACAGCCTAAACAGTTGGACTAGTGATTTGACATAAATGGTGACAGATTTAAGAATAAACTTATGTAGATAATTCTTTCTTTATAATATATATATATATATTTTTTTGTAATATACTTTTTGGGAGGAGGTGGCATGGGTACCCATGAGCTATGATCTAACCCAACTTGTGACTTGATACTCTAAAGAGATTGGGGAAAGGGAGTATGTCACATAATCAGTCCTACACCCATGTATTTCACGAGCAATGGATTTGGCCTTGACAAACTTTCCAACTAGAAGCACCACACATAGTGCAGCCAAAGATACCTGCAACTACAACTGCTCTGCCAGTTAGCTNTTTGGCAAAATTGACTCTTCGTATTTCAAACACACACCACTATATATAGACTCTTATACCCATTAAATTGAGAGAGCTTCCAAAGAGAATTTTGTGAGAAACCTAGAGAAAAACAAGATTGCCTCATCTCCATTGTTACATTCTTGAGAGGCCTTTAACCAAATCCTTATCTCACCACACCCACGTCTGTGAGAAGGTTCATTTGGTGTCAAGGGAAGTAGTTTGGAAGGAACTAATATACATTGGTTGATGCTATGGTCTAGTAGCGGAATCCGGGAAGCTAAAGAAGAAATAGGTTCGGCGTAACCTCGTTGGAGTAAGAAGCTTGGAAGGCTTAGGTACTTGGGTAGATTTGGCTTGAAGGGTCTTCTACTATTCATGTATCCCAACTATATTCTTTAGTGGATTATCTGACCGCTTGGAGAGCGGCGGAGAGATTTTACGTCGAGGACTTCGGTTTCCTCTTCGATAACACATCGTGTGTTATCCGTGTGTTTGCATCTTCCTTCCCTTTATCTTTGCCTTATATTTACTACTGTGGATGTGTTTATATTTGGCTTAGATTGTTTATCAATTTTGTTATGAGCTTGTTATCATGTTCCGCACATTAACTGTTTGATATAAAGCTTGAATTGGTAATTTTTTAATTTGGGGTCTAAACGTTCAAGAGTGTTTTATACAAATTTTGAACTTTCAATTGGTATCAGAGCAGGTACACTCGCTGTGGTTTAAATACCTAAGTGTGATCCTTGACCCTATTTGAGATGGACCGGTCTCAATTGCTCAATGTTCCACCATTTTTTGATGGGAACAATTATACTTTCTAGACAGTCAGAATGAGAGCATTTTTATGTTTTATAGATGATACCATTTGGGATGCGGTTGAGGTTGGTTGGACTAAGCCGGAGGTAGGCAAATCCATTTGGGATAAGGCAGCTCTTGCTGTATCCAATGCTAATAGTAAAGCTTTAAGTGCTGTTTTTTATGGTGTGTCTCTTGATGAATTTCACAGGATCTCTCATATGACCGTAGCCAAAGAAGCTTGGGAGATTTTGGAGACTACATATAAAGGTACAAAGAATGTTAAGGACACAAAGCTTTAAATGCTTACCACCAAATTTGAAGAGCTCAAGATAGGTGATGATGAACCATTTGATTCATTCTATGGGAAGCTCAATGAAATTGTAATTGCTAAACTCAATCTTGGGGAGAAGATTGAAGATACTAAGGTGGTGAGAAAAATATTGAGGTCCTTACCTGAAAGTTTTAGAGCAAAGGTTACACCATAGAAGAAAGCAAAGACTTGGATGAGATCAAAATCTAAGAGTTGATAGGGTCTCTCCAAACGTATGAGCTGGGACTTCCTTCCCACAAGATGAGTAAATTGCTTACTCTCACAACCATCACCGAAGAAATGGATGATCCTTCCAAAGAAGATGGAGTGAAGAAGGAAGTAGCATATCATGCGAAAAACTTCCGCAAATTTCTGAAGATGAAGAACAGTGGGAAACCATTCAACAAAGGAAAATTTCATCTTCAAAAGGTGATAGGAAAGAGCTTACGAGGAAAGAAGGGAGGGATTTTCAATCTCCTTCAGACATTGTGTGTTTTGAATGCAATGGCCATAGGCATCTCAGAAGGAGTGTCCAAATTTCTTGAGAAGGAAAGGCAAGGTGTATGCTACAATGCTAAGTGATATAGACTCTTCAAGTTCTGATTCTGAAGAGAGTTGTGATGGAGAAGGAAACTACTCCGCATTCATGACCATTGCACATGTGGAGTCCTCGGATGATTTGGGTTCACTTGTGAAGGAACTTGGCGAATATTCTGATTTGGAGTCCATTGGATTGTTGAAGAATCAGAGGCTGAAGAAGAAGAAGATACATCTAGTCTTCAAAAGAATTATGCCTTACTTCTCGAGAAATCAGGTGAATATACAAAAGTGACAAAGGCAGCTGTGAAGAAGATGAAGAGAGCTGAGGAAGATTACAAAAGCCTGTTGGTCAGATACAAGGAGGCAAAGTGTGAGATTGAAGCACTTAATGGTGAGCTATCAGAAGCTTACACAAAAGTGAGATTCCTTGAGCAAGAGGTGGTGCAAGCCATAAGCCATATAGAATAGAGCAAGGTAACGGCCATTCCCGCCTTGTGTAACTGACTTACAGAGGACCAGAACGACACCGTTTAGCAATAGATCTATTGACGTTGCTTGAGTTAAATAAAATAGTGCATTTGGCCATTTTAATGAAACTGTGCGTTTCATGCTTACTATGTTGAAGTCAACAATGCTGTTTTGTTATGGGTTTGTGTATCTTCCTCAACAAATCTCATCCCATCAGTCCTATGTCTTGGCAAGTCTGCCCCTACTAGTGGGAGTGGGATAGGGCTCCTGCAAGCGAGCATGACAACATCAGAATACAAGTACACACAAGGATTGCATGACTAAACTCTACTTATTATGCCATGTGTGTATAGTTTCTTTCTTTATCACATGATTTGTTGATATTTGTTTGTGTGTAGTGTTCTTTGTTTTATTTAATATGCTTTCTAGTTTGCATTTTCAGTATATTGTACATATCCAATGAGGCATTTTCTTTTCACTGCATCATGCATTTCATCTTTAGCATTTCATTTCAGCATGAATTTTGAAGCATAAAATCATTAAAAAAAAAAAAAACAGAAAAATCACAAGTTTTGAGCAAAAAAATGATTTTTTTTTTGCCTTTTACTTTTAGTGCGTACGCTAGCTACAGAGTGCGTACACATTCTTTGTTACAGATTTTCAGACCTAACTCTACGCATTTTCAAATTATTCTTAATGAGTCCAATAAATTTCCTTGGTCCAGGCAAGTCCGCACTAGACGAAGGGAAAAGTCATTTAAGCCACAATAAATATAATACTATTACACATCAACAATAAGTAACATGGATGTTGAGGAGGCATCGAATCTTCTCGTTCAAACCACTCAGAGGCATTACAAGAATGACATTGACACCTCCATTGAATGCCCCCAAAGGCTAGAAAAGAAAGCCATATATATAGGTAACACAAAACCCCAAGGGAGGTACTTTTTTTATCTTCATTCTTGTACTCACAACATAGACAGAGTTATTGGTCATTCATTTTCTAGTCACCTAACTTTATCATTAGAGGCCCAGTGGTTGGCACCACACCGGTGATCCTTCTAGCTTGAGTCTTTCTCTCTTGCAGGCCTTTGGACGATCCTGAGTCACCTTCCGTCTGGATGATTACCTCGACTGATGATTTTGGCATCATCAATCCTAATTTGGTTTCTAAGCATTTCTACACCCAAAGCTCAGTTCCTAAGCATGTTTTTAATCAAATGTATCCTAAAACTAGCAAATTTTTACATCAAGCATACATTTTCAGGGATTTTCATAGAATTTCTCAAAAACACAAATTGCATTGAAATGAATTTGAAGTGTTTTAAACTTACCCGTGCATGAGCTCGATCAGAAGCATGGAGCTTGATCTTAAAGAGGATATCAGCCTCACTTCGATGTGGATGAAGAGGAATCCACTGCTTCCATGCGAACCCAATCTCATCTCGGAATCGCATCATAGCCTAGCTAGCAGCAGCCCCACCACGAGGAGGCATCTAGGAGGCATTTTAAGATTTTTAGGTTATGGTTTTCGGAATTAAGAGAAAAGGGACAAAGATGGTTGAAGGAAGTTGTAATGGTGCGAAGTGGGTAATAGTCTGAAGCCATGGGGTTTGATGTAGGACCCAATTGGCGTACGCACTCCCTGGGATGCGTAGAATGCGAAAGCATTCTCAGCTATGCGTATGCTCTTTTTGCCCGGCCTCTTTAAAAAAATAGTGTACGCACCTCCTAGGATGCGTACAGAATTTTTGTTCGATTTTCAATAAATAAATAATAATAATAACTCATAACCAATATCTCAATAGAAAAAAATAAATTTAATAACTCATAACTAAAAAATTCTCATAGAAAGTGACAATAATTTATATAACTTTTTAATTGATTTATAAATTATTGAAAAGTTAATTACAATATTTAAAATTTTTTTTAAAAGATAAAATGCAAAATTCTTTTAGAAGCCAATATTGATGATGTAGCATTGCCAACTCTTACTATTAATATCCCAATTTTTTAAAATCCTCAAACAAAGTTTTGAAACTTCATTATTGTGATTTTTAGTTGCATCCAAAAGTATGGGTTTATTATATTGGTGAGTTGGTTAATGTGATAAAATCAACATATTAATTCTAATTATCCAAAATTTGGAGATTCGAAGTCCTCTTCTTTTTTTTACCCTTCTCTGAAAAGGTTTGAATATCATATTGTAACTTTCAACTTTTTTGGTTCATATTATTTCCTTCTTGACTTAAATATATATGGCAATAAAGTGTAATTGTTTTGTCTACCATGATTTTTTTTTTTTTTTTTTAATAAACCATGTCACTTGAATTTTTTTTGGTTCATGCTTTCGCCCTCTCTAGGTTCAAATCCTGGTTCCGTCCCTACTTTCCATGAATTCCTCATCATGTGGTCTCGCAGACCCATCGATCCCTTAGAAAGATGTCTTTTCAAGTCTATGTTGTCATCAATCTCACTAGTTCTGCTACAGAGCAAATCAAATTCAAATACATTGCCTTCTCCCATCCTAAAGGAATCCAATCATCTTAGTTGTTCAAACATCCTAGTTTGCACAGGCATCCGGTGATCAAATGATCTCAGTTTTCCAAACATCCCAATTTGCACAAGCATCTGGTGATAAAATCATATCAGCTGTTCCTAACGTCTCTGTTCACATATGCATGCGGTGATGAATTCGTCTTAGTTGTTCAAACATCCTAGATTACATCGGTATCCAATGATCCAGGGTCGGTTTGGGATCCGCTTATTTTGCTGAAATTGAAAATTTTTTGCTGAAAATATTGTAAATAAAGGTAAAAGTTAGCTGAAATAGTATAATTGGACTCATGAATAGTACCAAAAACTATAGTGAGGCTCATGAATACTAGCAAAAATAAGCTGATAGTAAAATAAGTTGGCTTTTTAATTTTGAGCCAAACTTAGACCCATCTCAGTTAATCAAATATCCCGGTTCATACAAGCATTTGGTGATCAAATCATCTTAGTCATTCAAAACATCTTAGTTTGCACAAGCATTCGGTAATCAGTCTTAATTGTTTGATGGTTGTGAAATTAGACACAAATTCGCTTTTATTAGTTGTTGTATGATCAAATACAACTTGCTAAGATGTAGACTTCTCCATCGTGCTCACACCCCGATGGTTATAGTCTTTCAGACAGGCATGCACTAGCCCCATGTGCGGCCCAGCCACAGAACTTCATCTTGTTTGTGACCTTGGGTGTTTTGCTGGCACCTTTGCCATAGAGGTCACACCTTTATCGGCAGTGTCGCAATTTCCCCTATGACCTCGAGCTCTTAGGAATTTTGTCAACATCGTTGGGCCCTTAGGTAGCTCCTACACCCCCCTCTGGTTCTTGCCCCTAGGGATTTGTGACCCAGTTTGATTGCTCTTTTAGAAGAAGACGATTGACCACCAATCTGGTTGCTTTTTCAGAAGAAGATAATTGACCACCGGTCTTGAAGTCTATGACTTTGAGACCACCCTTTCTTGGGAAGCAATCCTTAAAGGTTGAAAAGCGGCATGCCCATGCCATTAGTTAGCTCCCCCTATTGTATGATTTGTTTGAAGAGGTGTGCGTGGGTAAGGCCTGGATATCAGCTGAAACACCTAGATTGTCCTTATAGTCTTTTGAAATCACTGTGCACGGCAATGCCAAAAGAAGGGAAGCTCTAAACACCCTATTTCCTTCCGACCTATATCCAAGCCCCCCGATCCAATGACGAGAAATCAATTTGCTACCAAAATGATTAGCATTGTGTGTGGAATCCAACAAGGATTAGAATCCTAAAAGTGGTCCAATATAGGTTTCCACTGTACTATTTTAGCTACCTTTTAGTTTTATTTATAGTACTTTCAACAAAAAGTTTTCAGTTTTAAATAAGTTATTTCCAAATAGACATTGAAGCTTTACATGAGAAGGATCTTGGTATCCAACATCCTTCATGTGTAGCTACTTTCATGGAGAGCCTCGCTCTACTTGATGGAGCAAACATGGTGTCTAACTAAGCGGATGGTGGCATGCATGTTAGATGCGAAGTCATTAGTGGTATGGATGAAGTGAAACCTTGTTATTCCATTTCCTTTACTAGTAGGCATGATAGTATTGCTAAAATCTTGATTTTTATCCCAGGTTTACATTATCATTTTGTGTTTATTATATAATTAGTATTTGATATTTCTATGTGGATGGCTATTGTGCACAAACCCAGGTTTGGAAATGTCAACAAAAAACAATACTTAGCCAACATAATCCTTATATGCTTATGTATCTCTCTGGTAGTGTTAAAAAGAGCTTGATTGTTTCTCTTCTGATTACAATTTAAAAGAAAAAATTACCAAAAATAGAGGAGAATCAAAGAAGCTCTAATTTATTTGACAGAGAGGTGGTCCCAAGATATGTTATCTTCCTACATCATTTTATCTCTGGCCTCTAAGAGATTTTTAAAGATAAGAAATGTTATTATTTAGTGCTTAGATGGGTTCAATCACATGTTTTATCATTGGATGTTGATCAAATAGTTTAGCTGCTTAAATGTTGTATTTCTGTTAGTAATGTTCTGTTCTTTATCCTGAAGAAACATGCTATGGCTTATAATGCTATTGGATGTGTTCACTAAATTTGTTTGGTTAAAGAGGAGGAATTTAATGGCATATATAGCTGTTAGGTTTTGAGGTACATCAAATGTGTTTCTTGAACTTTCTTTTGGCCGGAAAAGAAGAATTTAGGGACATGAACAGTTGTTAGCTTGTCAAATTTCTTAGCTTTGGGACAGACTTTAGCTGTGGGAGTTTAAATCAACTTACAAGTATTTTTAATGATGCAGGCAAATATCTTTGTTGTTTTAAGTTAACATCCATGAAATAGAATACTTATGGGACTATATTTGACCTCTTCAATGGACATGAACTAGCAACCTTTTACTTGCACACAATTTACAAATGGTTCCTAACTACATGGTCTTTCTTTCACCATCTTGGTTCTTGAACCTAATACAACATCTCTGATCCTAAAACTCTTATCTCTATCAGATACAACCATTATTTTTCATAGGTGATTTTGTTCCACTTTTCTCCTATAAATTTGTAGAATAACAATTTCTTTAATAGAAATTCGTTCCTGAATCTTTTACTACTTTACAAGCTCAAGTTATAGAAGGTAGATGCAAAAGTTCCTATCTTGATATTTAAAATACCATCCTCTCATTACATGGTCACTGTCTCGTTAACTTATGAATCTATAACATTACTTCCATAGTAGCATTCTGCATCCTGCAATCATCTTATGCAAGATATCTCGATCCTATATCAAATACAACTATTAACTGTTGCACTTTTCTCAATCGTTTACTAGAATATACATTTGGATCTATTCAAATGTGCATTGCCCCAAAAACTGAGTTTGCATTCTCCTCTAAAGAAAAAGTGCTATCCAAAACTAAAACCCAAAGGCAGTTTAATCTGTTCTACCCATTTAGAAAGGAATCCTTATGAAAAAAGTTGCTCTCTGTGATATTTTCTTCTTAGCTTTTGACGCATACTTCAACCTCGATTCTCAGCCCCAATTATCAGGGAAAATTTTTATGCTTCCTTTGCTGATTTGCAATTAAGAAAACAAATCCAGATGATCTTGCTCGAGCTGGGGTTTTTCTTGAGCAGGCCATAGGAGAGAAAGGAGTAAAATCTTAGGCTGATGAAGAAACAGCTATTGACTAGTTTGCTCGAGCCAGATTCTTCATGTGCCAATTCTTCGATTTTCTTCACAAAATAATCAAGAAATGCATCCTTGACTCAGATGACATTGTCACAAATATTAGCTAATTTAAATCCTAACAGTTTAATTCAATCATTGTTCTCAAGCATCATGTGCTTCACCACTAACTAGGAGACCTGCATTCTTTCTAGTCTCAAAATCAATTTACAGCCTAAACAGTTGGACTAGTGATTTGACATAAATGGTGACAGATTTAAGAATAAACTTATGTAGATAATTCTTTCTTTATAATATATATATATATATTTTTTTGTAATATACTTTTTGGGAGGAGGTGGCATGGGTACCCATGAGCTATGATCTAACCCAACTTGTGACTTGATACTCTAAAGAGATTGGGGAAAGGGAGTATGTCACATAATCAGTCCTACACCCATGTATTTCACGAGCAATGGATTTGGCCTTGACAAACTTTCCAACTAGAAGCACCACACATAGTGCAGCCAAAGATACCTGCAACTACAACTGCTCTGCCAGTTAGCTCTTTAGCATATTCCATTCTTACTCAAGCAGGATGCCAAATCAGAAATCTAATTACAAGGGCTGGCTTGAGTGAGATATGATTGAAGAGGAAGGAGACTATGGCAATGGTTTTGGGTTTTTTGATTTGAGTATTTGGCTCGTAAGCTTTTTGGATTCTTGTATAAATTATTTTTATAAATAGAGATCTATGGACTGGATGACATTTACAAGACTACAGAGGTCAAGTAACTAATCAAACAACGCATCCAGCTATACCATTCCCATTAAAAATAATATTTTTAACACTATATAGTTAAACCCGACTAAAGTCTTATTCATGTCTTTAGGCAACTCTCTCTTCTTTTCACTTCCCTCTTCCATAGGAAAAATGTCCCAAATGAGAGAGCCTTTGATCCTAGAGGAAGGATCATATCCCCGGCGACGTTGTACTCATCATCTTGGCAAGGCTACATGTCAAATCACTCTTAAGATTCAGGTGCATTTGTAAACCCTGGGACTCCTTAATTGCCAGCTCCTATTTCATCTCCACTCACCTTAATAACAATAACAACAATCATGATCATGGTTATCTCTTACACTGTCTAATGGTGTTAGAAATGTCATGCATCCTTCTTCTTCTTCTTCTTCTTCTTCTGCTAAAAGCCTTGTCAGAACGGTTGTTTGTGACCACACTTTTAATAGGATTTCTGAGTGTCCAATTTCCCTTTCTTTTCAATCATACATTTTCAAAATAGTCGGTTAGTGCAATGGCATATTGTGTCTTGCTAAACATGGATGTAGTCCTAGGTTTGCTGAAGTTTTATATTTGTGGAACCCCAACATTAGAAAATTTAATAGGTTTCCTCATTCTTGCTTAAGCCAATATATATGGATGGCTATTGGATTTGCTTATCAGTCACAGTCCCATGACTGCAAGGTCGTAAAGATCTATTGTTTGTGTCCATACAAAGAAATAGAGCCTGAAGTTGCAACTGAGGTATACATGTTATGTTGGGATTAATACCCAAAGTAATAAAGGAAGAACAAGGATAACACAAAAGACAAACAAAAATAGATAAATTGGAGACACAAAATTGTTATCCTTAGACAATACTTGCCCCTACACTATTATTGCTAAACGGTTATCACAAAATTGTTCTTAGGATACAACCAAGTTATTGGGTTCTACAGATAGCAATTCTGGAGAACGACTACAGGATTTCTTGTATTTCTTTCAAACTTACTATTTCTTGTGTTTCTTATATTTCATCAAAAGGCATGTATGGAGAGTCAAAATGTTTCATAAAATCGTTCACAATGCTTGAAACCTCTTCAAACATTCAGAACAGTTACTAGAAAAGTTTGTAGAAAACTTAGTTTTACAAGTTTTGATTGGTCAAGAGTTCCTTTCAATTGATCGAATGCTCTTTTCGATTGATCGAACAGGAATCGAGTAGCAATCGAATCATCCAGAGACTCTAGGATTATTTTCTTCATCATTTCAATCGATCGAGCAAGAGCTTCGATCGATCGAAAATCCTTTAGTTCAAATTTCACTTAGAAAATTCCAAAACTTGAATTTTTTACTTTATGAAACAATACTCTCCAAACTCAAACATCATTATTACAACTTATTCATGCATATACCTATATATACAGCACATTAAGCTTGGACTCATGGAGAAGGGTTGGAATGTCATTGAGACCCAATGTTGTGGTCTCCACTATCCAGCCTTATTCGTGTGCCATATTTGTTAGTGGGGCTTAGCATTGGTTGGCATGTATTAGTAAAGGTGGAGGGAAATTCCTAAATCAAAACACAATATTGTCATTGGATGTCACTAATGATAAATTTGGACAGGTAGAACTCCCTGATGGAATTGACCAGGAACGACAACATCTAGTTGAGATCAAGGCGAATCTGTCCTTCATTACATTAGTACACCTTGAAACAGCTTTGTGATATGGTATTTGCTATGCTCCATTTGGGTGATGGGGAAGTATGGTGTACTGAATCATAAAATCAACTTTTTTCAGGGCAGTTGGAAAATGTGGAAAGCTTCACTAGTTGCACCTGGCATGGTGAACTTCTACTTCTCAAGTCCAAATCAAATTGTCTTTGTTTTCATTGTGGATTATGGAGGTCAAATGGTTGTGTAACTGTTTCACTTGACCCTAAAACTTTTAATGAGAAAGACCTTGGTATTCTATATTTTCCAACGATAGCTACTACTTTTGTGGAAAGCCTTGTGTTAATTGATAGAGCAAATGACCTATGGTGTTGAGAAGTGAAATCATTACTGGTTTCATAAAATTTTATTTTGTAAGAATAGAAATGAGACCATTATCAATTTGTTACCTTTGATTGTTGTTGTATTTATAACATCCCATAATTCTTGTGGAATGGGGTATCAAATACTAGAGGGGAAGAAGTTTGAATGCTGTTATGTGCAGATAAGCTTCAGGGTCTGCTGATTACTCTGTTTTGTACAGCAAGATTGCCTAGTGTTCACCCGCTGCTCTGTTCACAGTGATTGTCTCTGTTTGACATGGAGTTTATGTTGGCAGTTTGAAGATTTGGGAACTTTGGCTTAAGCCTTTGGGCTTAGGAGTCCTATAACATATGACTGTCTGATGTGTTCCTTGCTTTGTTTCAATAAAAGTAGTCTGCTATTTTTTTCTTTAAAAAAAAAAAAAAAAAACATACATTAATCCTTGTGAAAATTTCATGAAAAACATGCTTACTCAACATGTTACTTCCTTTTAGTGGTCTCTCTGATAGTGTTGGCAAATATTTAGATTGCAGATCTTCATCCAAAATAAATAAATAGGTAAACATGGAGAGAAACTAAAACAAAAACAAACCAAAAAAAAAAAAAAAAAGGAAAAAAAAAATGAAGCTTTGAAATGAGAATGTTGAAAATGGGATGTGGAAGTGCTTATTTGGTGAGTACAACTTGTGCTTAATTCTTTGATTGGAATGATATGGCTCTTGGGGTGGTTGCAGTACATCTAATATGTCATTTTAACGACAAGAATCTCATTCAAACGATAGATAAATGTTTCCATGAAAATTGAGCTCGATGTATTATTGTGTCACCCGCCATGGGAGTTGCATTATCTCAATTGTCTAAGAGAGATTGAGATGACAAATAGTGAAAATTTCTTAAGGCTTTTTAAAAATTAGTGTCACTTGACTATTTTGGAATTGCCATTGTTTTCCCGCTCCTGCTTTGGTGGCTGAATCACATTTTTATTACCAGAGATCATGAGAATCAATTAGTTTGTTCAGATTATGAGAATCAATTTTTTCCTGCTTTGGTGCTGAATCACATTGACATGACAATTAATTTTTTTCCTTATAATTTTTTTTCTTGACAAAATTATTAGGTTAAAAATAAAAGTTCCTTTCGAAGTCTAAGAGGTGTTTCAGAAAACACATGGTATTCATTAAGATACAAGAAAGTGATGAAACTAACAACATTTTCGTGACAACAGAGGCCAATTAATAGTTCAAACAAACTCCCAATCTATATCTATCTATCTATTTATATCTAAAAGCTAAAACGTAGCAATTATTGTTTCTACGCTCCAGTTAAGCCACATCAGCGCCATATCATCATTTATTTTCTTTCTTTCTATTTTTTTTTTTTTATTTACCTATTGACATTTATTGAGTCTCTCCTTAAATTCAAGTGTTACTCTATCTTCAATTCTACTGTGTGTCTCTCCATTAACCTAGACTCTTCACATGCCACTATTATATGGAATTCAAACGGTCAACAATAGATTACAACCTCCTCACCTCCTCACCTATCATGGTTTTTCTTTATAAATTTTCAATTGTTCTCCACAATTGTAGACGAAATTGAAGCACATGATTTTGTTATTTGTATTATTCTTATTTATTTATTTCCATCTCATTAATAGAAAATAAAATGTACTTCGATTTTAGGTTTTCATGATGAATGAGTTTGAGTTTTCATGGTCTCAAAGTGTATGAAGTCAGAATGAGTTTGATTTTTCATGGCGAATGGTGGTTCCAAATAAGGCTGACTTTCACGTGGAGAGTACGTCAAGGTATTCTTCCTACAAATACTCCTTTATTTGCAATGAAAATTGGATCACTCACTGAATGTAAGATTTGTTTCAATGATACAGAGTCCATTGTCCATTTGCAATTCAGGTGTGGAGTGCTACTTCTATCTATGTACATAAGGATTTTGATAATATAAATCACTTTGAGGTACTGATGGATTTTATGCTTTGATAGAAGGGATTCATTAGTGAATGGGAGTGCATCAAGATGTAGAGATGACTGACATGAAGTGGAGACTTCCCCTGCATAATGTTACCAAGATAAACTTTGATGGTTGCCATAATCCAATGACCAGATTAGTGGGAATTAAGTTGTTGATTAGCTATTCTCAACGTTGGCAGTTCAATCTCACAGGGGACGCAATCATGATGAATTGAAGGTTTTTGGTGATCCAGGCAGTTCATTTTACAAGCGAATTGGGGTTCCGTCATGGTTTTTGAAGGAGATAGCAAACTTCAAATAGCAGCTCTTAACTCCGTTGATGTGTCTTGGATTCTTGGGAGTGCTGGGCATCTGCTGGATGAAGCCAAAATGATGGCTCTACAGTTTCTTTATGTAGAATTTCATTAGTCACATGTATATTGTATTGGGCTGCCCATGAGTTAGCTTTGTATGCTTGAAATAGTTCATTTGAATGGAAGACATTCCTTCGCCATGGCCATGGCCATTCTTAATTTCTTTATAATTGAGAATTTTTCCAATGTATCGCTTCTGATATATTATTCAAACTCTTCTTTTCTTTCAAAACATAAATAAAAATTTTGTCAGTCTGGTCCATGTTAGAGGCTTGGCTTAAAGTTTATAACCTGGAGTCCTAGCATAGCCTAACCTGTCCCTCTAACTCATACACTTAACTATGGACCAAATTGCTTATAAGTTTTTTAGACTCGAGTTGATCTCAAACTAACTTACAATCCCAAATTACAACTAGATCCAATCTATATATATATATATATATATATTGTTGCTACGCTTCAGTTAAACCACATCAGTGTTAAGTTATCATTTATTTTCTTTTCTTTTTTTTTTTGATTTACTTATTGACATTTATTGAGCCTCTATTTAAATTCAGGTGTTACTCTATCAAGTGTTACTATCTTCACATGCCACTATTATATGGAATTCTGACAGTCACCAATAGATTACAACCTCCTCACCTCTATATATATTTTTTCTTTATAAATTTTCAATTATTCTCTCTCCACAAATTGATCGGTATGGTCTTCAATGGATAATTTATTGAATGTTTTTCCCATTCTTTCAATCATGAGTCTTGTCTATATACCAAAACCCAATCAAATTAGTACAAGAGATAGAGAGTGACTCTATAGCTTGCAAACGAAGCTAAAGCACATGAGAGACAAACATTAGTAGCCCAGGTCCAAATTGTATGAACTCAAAATGAGTTTTATTATTTGTATTATTCTTATTATTTATTTATTTATTTCCATCTCATTACTAGAAAAAAATGTAATTCAATTTTGGGATTTCATGATGAATGAGTTTGAGTTTTCATAGTCTCAAAACTATTCAAATATGTTTTTTCATTTTCAAAATTGATTTGAATTGAGCATTTGATCATGTTTGTTATAAATTTCTTAATGATTGCCCTTCTCTAGATTGCAAGAATATTACTCTCAATATGTTTTCCATAATGTCTTCCTATCTAATCAATTAACTTCAATGTAAATGTTTGTTTTGGTCTTTGTTTTATAGTAAGAGTGTTATTCATTTTTATCAAAGATAAATTGTTATTGTTCTCCTTTTCCTATCGTTTTATATGTTGAACTAAATTTCATTTTTATCTCTGTTCCGTTTGTCAATTCCTCAGCAAATATAAATGATCAAGCCTCGCAATCACAAGAAGCTTTTCATTATATTGAAGGCAATAGCAATTAATTGGTAGCTATTTTTTTTCTTGGAACCTTTCGAAGGAAAGGGAATAAAATTTTTGTTTTTCTTGGGTGGTGCTTGATAATTTGCTTTTTTTATGGTTCAATACACATCTGCTATATTAGATTTCTCTTTCCTTATATTAATAATTTTTTGTTTATTATTTAATTGGACTGTTTGGTGTCCCAGAAATTGTGGGACAATGGAAGAGAAAACAAAGTAGAGTTTGAAGCTTATTTTTTTTTTTTTTTTGGTTGTATGGAACTTGGGGTGTAACAATTTAAATCTTTTTATCTTAGTTTTTTTAAGTGAAACTCTAATTCTTCAAAGTACACCAGCTTTAGTAGATTAATTGTTGTGCTATGGCTGGAATATTTTTGTTTTGGACCTTAATTGGCCTATTTGGTTGATTTTTTTTTTTTTTTAATTCCATTTGTATCTAGCTTTAAGCTAATTGTTGTGCAAATGGAAAAACTAATTGGTTCTTGATTCTTGAATATCTATCTATAACATTGTCTACATGAACAACATTCGGGTTTTTAGTTTTAGATTTTGGATTATGCTACATTTTTTCAACAACTTGATTTTCTTTTTAAAATTTTCTCCTATTGAATATCTAGAATATTGTGTGCATGAGTTTTAGACAAAACATAACAATACTTCTATGATTGAGTTTTAAATTTTGTATTTTTCTATTTCTTTCCTTCTTAAAAATAGTATGATAGCTGATGTGATGCAATGAAAGTAGGAGCAACTGCTATTTTTGGGGTATAGCAGTTGATACATTATGATCATTTCTCATAGCCATTTAAACTTCTTGCCTAGAATGCTAATAGCCATCTTCTCCGAGGCAAAAACATTTGGTCAAGTTTAGCAAGTTCCACTAACTTTGATCACAACGTCATGGCAATATAGGTGTCTCACTTACTTACAATTCGTATATGCACTTTTTTGATTCTTTGTGGAAATCAAAACATTGATAAAATGAATGTAATGGCAAGTGAGTGATTTGTATATAGACACATTGATGAATATGTGTAGTGGACATGAGTAGAATCAATGGCATGTGTTTGACAATTTGGTCTTTGAAGGAAATTAGTATAAGTGAGGTCTATTAAATTTTACCTCTTTATCTCCCCACTACTCTCTACTTGATTGTCTTTATTTCCTCACTACTCTCTATTTTACTGTCATACTTCCTTAATCATTTTCTCTTTCTTATATTGGACTATTCTTTTCTCCATTTTATTTTGTATAAATTCGATATCATTTCTTCCATTCAATCTATATTTTCCCCTCAAATAACGGTAAGTACTCTCTCTCTCTCTCTCTCTCTCTCTCTCTTTCCCCCCCCCTCTCTTGTGGATCGTTTTTCTTTCTATAATTCTGATTAAGGTTGATGGTTTTATTTTTATTTTTTTAAATATGTGTTTGGATATTTTGTATTTTGTTTTTAATTTCCCATTACAATGTCTTATTTCTCCCTTTTATAGCTTTGGTTGAATTTTGATTTGGGCAATACTTAGTTTTTTTGGAAATAGGAATTTTAGTTTATTTCAAAACACATTTTACATGGCTATGAATTTGAATATGTCTACCAATTTTGAGTAATAAATTACTCTAAGGTCTATCTTTTATTCCTTTTTTTCATTTTAATTCTGGTTAAATAACATTGTAATTTGTGATAAATTTTTATTATTATGATAATCTCATTATTCCTTAAGAGATGAGAAATTTGAAACTTATAAAGTTTAGTTGTATATCAAATATAACACACTATAGTTGAAGTTAGAAAAATATAGTGCACCTTAAAAATGTTAATCAAACATACAAAATATAATAGTATGATATATTTGTACTTTGTAGATATAAAAAGCTACAAAATGCTTGTAGAAATCTTTTAAAAAAAATAAATAATATTTGAAGTAATCGTTGCTTTTTATATATTATATTCCATTACAAAATATTTATATATTCCCACGCAACGCGTGGGTCTGCGACTAGTATATTACTAAAAGCTAAACGTAGCATTTAATGTTGCTACTCTCACATTGAGCGACATTTGCAGCCATGTCATCATTTTTTGTTTCTAATTTTTCTTATATATTTTTTAAAACATTTTCTCATTTAAGATGACTTAAAAACTCCATTATTTAAAAATTAAAATATATTTTAACCATTATTTTTTTATTAACTTTCCAAAACTCTGCCTCCCTTTTACCTCTTTATCTCCCCACTACTTTCTACTTTAATATCATTCTTTCTCTACCTTTTTATCTTCCTTTATTTAACTCTTCTTATTTTCAACATCTGACTATAAATTTGACATTTCTTTTTCATTCTATGCATAGTTTTCTCACACAAAAAGGTTACTTCTCTCTCTATCGCTGTCTCTCTCTCTCTCAATTTGTTTTCACTTTTGTTTGATTTTTTTTAAAAAATAATTTTTATTGCCTCAATTCTTTAGGTTGATGAATTTTTGTGTAATTAGAATTTACTTTGGGTTCATGCAATTTAGTTTTGTATTTTAAGTTGTTATCTTTTATACTTCTTTGATTAATATTATCCTACTGCATTATTTTTTCACCACCACAGTATTTGCCAACCACTCTGGGTAGAAAATCTCTTTAATTGCCCCAGCTTGTTTGAAGCTTTGCTACTTCTTCTCTGACTGCTTCAGCGTTTCCTTAGATGGGCGCGAGGAGGCTGCTTCTTAGGGGTGATCATGGGGTTTACTTTCAAATGGTGGCATATAAATTCCGGATCCACCCTAGGGGCTTCATAAGCGTTCCAAGTGAATACGTCGAGGTTTTCCTTAAGAAGTGCACTAACTCCTCTTTTTCCTGCAACGGTATTAGGATCCGACTTAAAGAATTTTCGGGATTATCCCCAATGATGACTTTTGTCAAATCTTCGTCCTCTGAGCCAGTCTGCATAGGTAGTCGTATTTGGCCCTTCGGGGTAACAACTCTTCCTTCGAAACTGATCAGCGAAGAGAACTATATGGTGTTAAGTCACTAAGTTTGAGTTCAGCCCCCTGTAGAGATCAGGGTACATTATTTCCGCAGCGCTACCTTGGTCAACCATCACCCTTCACATCATAACCCCCAATTCTGAGGGTGACGACCAACGCATCATCATGAGGCTGGACAGTGCCCACCTTATCCACGTCCGGAAAACCTAAACTAATTGATCATCCAGTTTGCACCTCTCGCGCCCTAGCAGATTCCCCGCCAGGTAACCGATCCACCGACATGACCTTGGATGGCTAGGATCCTATTCTCCCTAGGGCTGCAAAGATAACATTGATAGTTCCCAGAGGGTTTTAGAGGATCATCCCTCCGTGATTCCACACTCATCAGACCCCCTCGGCCACTGGTGTGATGTAGGAGATGTCGCAGTTTCCCTTCGCCAACTAGTTGTTCCAAATGAACCCACAAGTTCCTGCAGTCCTCAGTCATGTGCCCATGATCCTGGTGGTATTGGTAGTAGAGATTGCGATTACGTCTGTCAGGATTCCCTGCCATCTTGTTCGGCCACTTGAAGAACGGCTCGTTCTCGACTTTTTCTAAAACTTGATGGACTGGGTCTCTGAATACGGTGTTGACAGTCTGGGGATTGGCTGCTCCTGACTGCGCAGGAAAATATCTCCTCGGTTTGCTGTTGGTGTATCGATCCGACCTGAAATCCCTCCTCTCTTGAGGGATAACCTTCTCCTTGCCTTTTCCTTGTTGTTGGTCTTCTTCAACTCTCTTATACTTCTCAATGCGGTCCATTAGCTGATGCATGCTAGTAACGGGTTACCAGACAACGACGTCCTTAAACCATGATCAGTAGGGAGGCCGAGTTTAAACGTTTCTAGGGCCATTGCATCAAAATTGCCCTCCATGTCATTAAAAATCTCTCAATATCTGTCTGAATACACTTCAGTGTCTCTCCTTCCTACATTCTCAAAGACAGTAGAGAAGACAAAGGTCGGGCCATTCTTCGGCAGGTGACAAATCGTGAACCAAAAGCTTGGGTAAGCTCTTTGAAAGAGCTGATGGAATTTAGGTTTAGCCCATCGAACCACCTCATGGCAACTGGCTCAAGACTGGAATGGAAGACCTTACACATCAGCGCTTCGTCCCTGGAGTAGACAGCCATCCTCTGGTTAAAATGACTCACATGTTCCGCGGGGTCTGTTTTATCGTTGTAGATGGTGAATGTTGGTTGATTAAAACGCCGAGGAAGTCTCGCCTCTTCAATCCTGTGCGTGAAGGTGACCTAGAAATCTGGTTTAGAGCCCTGCTCATGGCGTCGTTTCCCACGTCTCCATGTGATGGACTTCTGCGTTGCCCCTTGCCATGAGATTCTTCTTCATAGGTATAGGACTCACTAGTTGGTGTCCTGGATTTATGTTGATAAGTGACGTCCGGCTCGTCATTAGGGTCCTCATCAGAGTATGAGGGAGCCCGTTTCCTCTTTGCATGGCGTAACTCCTTTTTTAGCTTTTCAATCTCCCGCTGCAAATCTCGGTTCTTCTCTGCATGGGACATGTGACTCTCCCCATGTGATTGGTTCTGACTAGGGGGCACGGTGTGCACGCTACCCTCGCAGTCTTGTCTTCGCTCCAGGTTAAGAAAAGGGTCCACGTGCTGAGATGCCCTAGACTCCGCTTCTTGTTGACCGTGTCCAGCCATCACCTACTGTTGTCTCCACCCTGCACAAGCTCTTCCACAGACGGTGCCAATTGTAGGGTTATTTTTTGTAGCCCAAGCCCAAAAGATATGGGTTGAAGGCCCAGCGAACCCAGGACAATAAATTTGTAGAGAGTGGGCGAAAGAGCTAGGCTGGTTATGAAGTAAACAATAGTTGGCTAAGTTACTTGCAGTGATGATAACATGAACTAATGCTTGAACAACTCCATGAATGAATGTCCGAAGAGATGTTTATTAAGTGAACAGTGATTACAACATTCAGAGCTACAGTAAAGCTTTTCTCTTCCTTTTTCTCTCTCCTCCGTCCCCTATCATCAGGGACCCTTCTTCTTTATATAGCATCCTCTCCTATCATCTCCATCGTCCACCTGTTCTTCATTTGCGTATCTACTCAAGTGCATGTCACGTCATGTGTCTACTTTAGATCTTTGTGAGTGGCGGTAGCCAAGGTTACATTGTTCAGGGGTCTTCTCCAAATAAATGCGGCCAGAAAAGCTGTTGCAGTGCATTAAATACGGTGGTAGCAGCTTTTCCTTTAGATATATTTTTAGTTCTGATCATCTCCGGATCCACCCAAACTTATCATTATCATTGGGATTATTAGGAAGATTATTCGGACCTTTCACACGTTTGTTTAATCAAGGCTATTTGTGGCCGAGGAGTAAGACGTCTTCAGACCAGTAGTGACGTCTTCAGACCAGTAGTGACCTCTTCGGACGGTCCTCCCCTTTACTTCTGGGCTTCCTGCTTCAGATGGGCCGCCTCAACCACCTATTACTCCTCGGAAATATAATAGTCCTTAACAGGGTGTCCCGGCCCATTAAGTAGCTTTGGGTTTTTCCCCTCACAGCTACCAAACTTGATAATTTGCAAATGATGGAACCACTTGCAACAATATTTGCATAGTTATATAGTTCCAGTTAAAGCAATTGTGTATACTTTTAATCTTCAAAACATGCACATCTACAAGTGGTTAAACATTCATCTTGGGTAGTTTTAACTTTTCATATAATTTTACCTTTACATATTTTAATTTTAATTGAAATATTTTTTCAATAAAAAAAACTTTAATTTAGATATTTATAAGTAAATAATGAAATAATAATTCATGGATAATAAAAAATGAATATATATATATATATATATCTATACATATTTATCTTGTGCGGTTGTAACTTTACATATAATTTTGTATTTATATATTCATCTATTTTAATTTAGATGTTTATAACTTAATAATGAAATCTATAAACAAGGTAATTAAAACAATCATATTTCTACAATTCAAAAAGTCACAATTTCTTTTTTCAAAAAAAGACCTTTTACATTTCCTTGGAACTATTTTAAATTTATTATTATTATTATTATTATTTTATAAAACCTTTGACATACCACTAACCTAACCACTTCATACATTAAAAAAATTTAAGGCTCATTATTACTTCCGTTAATAAATTATGGATATCTTAATTGATCGAGATCAAACTAGAGAAATGCCTATCATATTTCCTTGAAAATTTAGAAGGAAAAAAAAACAAAAAAACAAAAAAAAACAAAAACCCTTGACATACCACTAACATAATTACTTCTATCCATGATATCTATTTCTTATTGATAACCATAAAATTTACAACTAACAAGGGAATATACAAAGTAATAAAGAATAAATGAAGGAATAAAAAAAAAAATGAAATCAAATGTCAATTAATAACCATTATTTAGAAATATAAAAAGGTGGTCAAGAGGAGTAAGAAATAAAATAGAGACGGCTATACAGAGTGTATGTTTTTAGACCCCTTAAAACACAATTAGATTAACCTAGTTAACAAGCCAAGTTATTACTTAGTCCAAATTTCAGATCTAGGTTATTACAATCAAACAATCATATCATATATAGTAGTAGAAATATAAATAACACAAAGATATGATCACACAGAAAAACCAAACCAGTGAAAAACCTGGGGAGGATTTAACCCAGCTATCCTCAAGGTAAACTTGAATCCACTATAGAAAGAATCGAAGTTTTACAATAGAATTTAGACCACTAACATTCTATTGCTACCTACCAGTAGAAACTTACTGACACGACCACATGCAAATTCCGAGACTACAGACTCCTTTCTTGGATTCTCCAGCAAGTACAAGCACACCCGCTTGTGTATCCTTAAGCTCTTATAGTAGCAACTGAATGATCATCAAGTTCTTGAAGAAATATCCTCCTTGATAATCTTAAGCTTATGTGAAGGAAAGCTCCTCTCAGATCTCACAAGAGATTCACACAAACAGCAATATGAGCAACCTCTAAAACCTGACTAGGGTTTGCCTTATATACCTAGGGCAAAACATAAAACCCTAAACATTTTAAATGAAATAGGGCTGAGTTGGAATTCTACAGAAAAATGCATTCTGCCCGATTTTCGATTGATCAAGCCTAAGCTTCGATCAATTGAGGCAGGCCGAAATGCATAGTAATTTCTGCATCAGCTCTATTCCAACTTTACATAAAAAACACAATTTTGAGCAAGCATAAACAAGACTAAACAACCTATTTTGCTCATGGTTTGCTAACATTACACATTAGAGTTCTAAATACATAAATTCCTAAATCTTTAGAACTTAACACAGAAGACATTAAAAACTTTATAGTACAATAAAATCAACCATTAAATTCACTTAATTAAATAAATAATCAACAATTAAATATAATAATACAAAATTTAAACTTAAAACTAATCAAACTCTAACTTGTGAAATTATATATATATATATATAATCATAATCTTCATACACCATGGCATAAAAATATTTAATGAATAGTTCTACCTCTTATTTAAAAATGTCTATGTTATGCAAGTCATCAACCAATAAATATATGATAATGGTAAAAAAAAACGTTGTAGACAAAATTATGAAAAATATGATAAAACTATTTATTAAAAAAAAAAAAAAACTCTTTATAAAGTCTAGGGACTAAAATAGTATTTTATCTAAAAAATTATCATGTGCAACACACGGGTTTGCAACTAATTAGAAATAAAAGTTATTGATTGTGCCAGAAATAAGTCAATAAATACTTCTAGGATTTTTATTTTTTATTTTTAAGGAAAACTACTACTAGTAGTTAATCCCAACTTGTAGTATTATTCATGCCTTTATCTTCAATGGCAAATCCATGTTATAGTAAATGTTACTCCAATTACAATAATTCATGACATTAATTGTAAAAAATATTGTATCCCTAACGTCACTCGGTTTCTAACTTATCAAAACAAACTCAACCATCAAAGAATAAATGTCAACATGGAGACATTTTTACAATGGAGCATGGCTAGAAGTTTAATTTAAAATGTCAACATCATGTTTTTAATAACTATAAAATCTTATTTTGAATCAAATATCATTTTTTAATATTAATTTTGAAAAAAAATCAATTAATATTATAATTAATGGGAAAATATACACAACCACCAATGGTTATTTAGTAGGCAAATAGATTAGGTTTAGTACTCCAATGCATTGGATTTGTTGAGATGATGACATGTTTGGCCACATTTTGCCATTTTAGCCGCTCAAGTACACTGAAGGTACTAGACCCATGCCAAGTCCTTTTAGTAAAATTCAAAAACCAACTGAAGTTCTAAGCGTAACACTTAACATTCTTGTAATATTATTTTATGAGTAAATTCTTAAATATTTGTGAAAAAAATATTGAGTTTCTCATTTGAATTAAATAGTACTAAGTAATTATCAAAATCTCCAAGATGTTAAGTAGAGCATTCACAATAAGTTCAACTAATGAATTCCAATTAGCTAAATGTTGGGATTAGTGCCCTTAAATCCTATTGTATAATGCTATGTATGATATTAAGTATGACATTATGTATGACATGATGTATGACTTAATATTGTAATTAATAAAGTTGTTTTATTATTACCTAAAATAATGGTAACAAGAATATTCAGACATTATCATTTAGTCCATGAGATGCATAGTATGTGATTTATGTGATTTAGTCATAGAAAATATAAGTCACAAGTTCTTTGTAAACTCAGAATTTTAGTTCATAGTCGGTGATGAAATTGGGCATTTCATCTACAAAGACTATAACATATCAACTAAGATGATTTGTCTTGATCATGGAAGTGGAGACTTCTAGTTGATGTGTTAATATGTTTTAAGAGTTAAGACATATTGAACTGGACCGCTGTGAGATTTATTATTCTCCTAACGACTATCAATTGAATAATAAATCTCACGACTTATATTTGCATGAACTCTTAATCCTGAGAGAATAATGGACCTAATCATGAAGTGTAGGTTGTTTTGATATATCAGGAATGAGATCTAAAGTAACGATTAAAACTTCAGTATGTTGGGCAGCCACATTTCGTGTTGATGGAACATATATTCTCAAGATGGAATTCATAGTCTCTTAACAGAGATATAAAATATTCCCTTGAGATAAGTTTAATGGGTTTAGTTATTCAAAGAGTTACGCCTAACCACTTTGGTAAGAAATTACTAAAGTATATATTTATGAAAATGGATTTCATAAATATATAATGAATAACTTAAAAGGATTAAACTGAGTATTCAAGGATTAAGATGTGGTAATTTACAAAGTGACAGTCTACATTCATGACTTTATATTACTACGAATATTTTATGAAGGGGTTGCATGTATAATAAAGTCTTGGGATATAATTAATTAATAAGGCCTAGAGTGCAATTATATTTATATAGTGGTATTAAATATAATTAATGGTAACTTTGGACTAGTCAAGAGTTGACAGAAAAGCCCAAAGCCCATTGGAGCTAGTGTCTTATTGGTCCCTTTTGGTCCCACTCCAAGCCACACACTAAAGCCCAATTGGAAAGGCCCATTAGGCCGGCCCAATTAGATAATCAGTTATATATAAAGGGAGAGACATACAGAATTTTATTATTAGAGAAAAAGTGAGACACCATTGTGAAGTGGTGTGTATGTGCAAGTGAAACCACTCAATTATTCTCCCTTGGAAATTGATTGAGAGACCACACTTCTTGGGCATAAAGTGGAATTAGAGTGAAGATTAAAAGTGTTCTCAAGTACTTATAATCTTTTGTTTTGAATTTCACCGCACCAAGGTACGCTATCTTGTTCTTAAATTCTGAGATTTATATAGTGCAAGTTATCGATCATGAATGAAATAGATCTTTGTTTGTTGCTTCCGCTATGTGTTTTGTATGAAATGAAAACCAGATTTAACCAACAATTGGTATCAGAGCCAGGTTTTCATCTCATGATTGTATAGCATGCGATTGGATTTTAGAATAAAAGAAAAATGGTTTCTTGATGATATCGGGTTCACACCAAAGGATGCATATTCTCTTGGTTTGTTCGAAGTGGCCACACAATTAAGATACGGATCCATTCAAAGAAAGTAGTGATTGTCCAAGAGAAATTCTTTTTAAAGAATTTCGTTGCCAAGGATAACAGTTCATGATGATAACCATTGTATTGCATTGGTTTGTTCGAAATGGACATCTTGGCTTAACTTATTGGATGGTGCAGGTGTCTTAGTAATTGCCAAGGATATAGTTATTGAATGTAATTCAAATAAACTGTCATGTGCATGAACCAATTGATTGCACTGGTTGGATTTTTTTTTTTTTGTACCGATTGCAATGCTTAATGGTAGTTATTGATGGTTGGATTTTTTTTTTTTTTGTACCGATTGCAATGCTTAATGGTAGTTATTGATTGTTGAAGTAACTGTTTGTAACTACCATGTGCGTGAACCATGTTGACTCTACCCCTTGGCTATTCATGCTTTTAATTGGTTATCACGTGTTAATTGAAAGTTGTTGCCATGATAGCCATCTTGTATGGTAAAATTCTTGGTGACCATTTTATTAAGATGTGATAAATGCCTTGAATCCGTGTATTACATATATATCTTTATTTATATGGTTTCACATGCATTCAAATTTTTATATGCTTTGGATGTCTTGGATCCATATATTAATGTGTGTTTCATATGTATCAAGAATTCACATGCATTAACGATTCTAGTTCTTCATTTCATATTGAATCCGTATTATATATAATGTAATAATCATATATTACATGTAATAATCCATATATTATATTATATGTAATGCAATATGGGTTTATAGTGTAATATGGGTTTATATTACATTATATTACATTATATATATTTATATATATATATATATTAATGCTAGGATTAAAGTATTCATTTAATGAAATTTATTCCTAATGAGATTAGGATTATGTTTTCAAGGGTTTCTAGCATTAATATGGTTCTTGATCATAAAAACCTTTAATTAAAAATATCTAGTGGGAGAGAGATACAAGAGTTGCATCTCACGGCCTCCATTATCAGTTTATAGTAGTGTGGGTAAGCACCTTGTCTTGGCGTATATGCCTTGCGATCCCAAAGGAGGGTGTTTACTTCATAGTACTACAAGATTGAACTAACCTGTTTAAAGTAGTGTGGACAAGCACCTCGTCTTGGCGTATATGCCTCGCGATCCCAAAGGAGGGTGTTTTGTTCCATGGTACTACAAGTTTAAACATTATAAGGGAGATGAAATGTGGCTACACATGATTCTAGATAATGGTGTACACTAGACTAAGTGTAATGTTAACCTCCCAAAGGAGCTATGTCATTATTACTTAGAGGCTAAAGCTAATACGGCATATTATTAGTGTATGATAAGAGTTATCATGATAGCACTAATAATGAGAATAGTTCTCAATCAATTAATGTGTTTATAATAAACTTGCTACCAAGGAATTATAGACATGGATTGGTTTGTCGTTGCATATATTATTTTATGGTTTTATAAGGTTCCATATTATATGATTATATGCTAAATTGATAGTGTCTAGTTTACTTATTATATTCATGTTTGTTATTTTCAGATTTAAAATCATGGCATCATTTAGCCCACTTGTTGCTATACTTAATCAAAACAAACTGATTGGATCCAACTATGTTGACTGGAAAAGAAACTTGGACATTGTTCTTACTGCTGAAGAGCACAAATATGTGCTTACTCAACCATGTCCTAGCTTTCCATCATTAGATGCTCCTCTTGAGGAAAAACAGCGATATGATCGTTGGCAGAAATCTAATGAGATGGCCAAGTGCTATATCCTAGCATCTATTTCAAATGTTCTACAGCATCAAATGCAGGATGTAGAACTAGCTTCGGACATTATGCTCAGTCTGAAGGAGATGTTTGGTGAGCAAGGCCGTTCTGCAAGGCAAGAAACTATGAGGCAGATTTATAATACCAAAATGGCTGAAGGTACTTCAGTGAGGGAGCATTGTCTTAGGATGATCTCTAATCTGAATACATTAGAAGTTTTAGGTGCCGATATTGATGGAGAATCCCAAGTGGATATGATACTCCAGTCACTACCAGAATCATTCAAGGAATTCAGACTTAACTATAATATGAACAAAAAGATTTATACATTGTCTGAATTGATGAATGAGTTGGTAGCGGCGGAAGGCATCCTTGGTACTTCTAGTGTTGAAGCCAATGTTGGTGAAGCTTCTACTTCTCAACCTAAGTCGAAAGGCAAGGGTAAGAAGAAGAAGAAGAAGAACTTCACTAAGAAAGATGGTAAACAAGTTGCCTTAGGAGTTGCCAACAAAGGAAAGAAAACCAAAGGAAAGTGTTTCCATTGTGGTGAGAAAGGACATTGGAAGAGGAATTGTCCAATATTTAAGGCTGCCAAGAATAAAGGTATGAAAAGTACATTCCTTCTTGAAACATGTTTGGTACAGAATCCCACAGATTCTTGGTGTGTGGATTCAGGTTGTACTAATCATATCTGCAAATCCTTGCAGGGGTTTCAGGAGATCAGAAAGCTGAATGAAGGGGAAATGTTTCTTACCTTGGCTGATGGGAGCAGGATTCCAGTTGTAGCTATTGGAGTGTTTAATTTATGTTTTGAATCTAGAGTTTTAGTATTGGAAGACTGTTTGTATGTACCTAATGTTCGTAGAAATTTAATTTCTGCAACTTATTTAGGTAAACATGGATATTATGTTATCCTAAAAGACAATGTTGTAATAAAGAAGGATAAAGTGTTTATCTGTTCTGGCAATATTGTGGATGGTCTTTATATTTTAACTCCTGATAAGCATGAATTATATAATTCTGAATTAGATCATAACTCTCATGTAAAATCATTAAAGAGAAAGTTTCCTTCTACTAATGAAGCATATCTTTGGCACTTGCGTTTGGGTCATATTAATCCAAATAGAATTCAAAGACTGATCAAAGATGGACTTTTAGAGCCATTGGACTTTGATGAATTTCCAGTTTGTGAATCTTGTTTGGAAGGCAAAATGACCAAACGACCTTTTAAAGCAAAAGGTAGAAGAGCCCAAGAGTTGCTTGAATTAGTTCATACAGATGTATGTGGTCCTATGTCAACCCAAGCAAAAGGAGGTTACGAGTATTTCATCACTTTTACCGATGATTACTCTAGATATGGTTATGTGTACCTAATGAGACGAAAGTCCGAAGCCTTTGAAAAGTTCAAAGAGTTTAGGGCTGAAGTTGAGAATCAATTAGGTAAACGCATAAAAGCCATTCGATCTGATCGTGGTGGCGAATACCTTCTTGGGGATTTCAAGGATTACTTAACTCAAAATGGGATTATATCCCAATTGACTGCACCTGGAACTCCCCAACAGAATGGTGTAGCAGAAAGAAGGAATAGGACTCTTTTGGAAATGGTTAGGTCCATGATGAGTTACTCAACTTTACCAGTTTCTTTTTGGGGATATGCACTAAAAACTGCAATGCATATTTTGAATTTAGTTCCATCAAAATCTGTTCCCAACACACCTAAGGAATTGTGGAGTGGGCGTAAGCCTAGTATGAAATATCTCCACATTTGGGGATGTCCAGCACATGTGTTGAAAAGGAAGTCTGATAAGTTGGAATCTAAAACCGAAGTATGCATGTTTTTAGGGTATTCAAAAGAAACAAAGGGTTATTTATTCTATAATCATAAAGATAACAAAGTGTTTGTTAGCACACATGCCAAATTTTTGGAAGATGATTATATGAATAATTTTGATCCTAGAAATAAAGTTGTTTTGGCTGAAATGAATGAACCTTTAGTTGAACAACCAATAGATGAAACTAGGGATGATGTGGTTGTATTGGATACACCACAAGATACTACTCATGAGATGTCTAGTACACAGGTGCCTCGTCGTAGTGGGAGAATTGTTCGGCCTCCCATAAGATTCATAGGTTTGGGAGAAACTTATGAAGCTATCTCAGAAGAGGCTGAATCGGATCCCTACACTTATGAAGAGGCAATGAATGATATAGATGCACATCATTGGATCAAAGCTATGAAATCTGAATTAGATTCCATGTATTCCAATCAAGTTTGGGATCTTGTAAAGGCGCCTAATGGCATTAAACCTGTTGGTTGCAAATGGGTTTACAAGAGGAAGAGAGGGGTAGATGGAAAGGTTGAAACCTTTAAAGCAAGACTAGTGGCGAAAGGGTATACACAAAAAGAAGGTATTGACTATGATGAAACTTTTTCGCCAGTAGCCATGCTTAAATCTATCAGAATTCTCTTATCCATTGCTGCTCATTATGATTATGAGATTTGGCAAATGGATGTCAAGACTGCATTTCTTAATGGCAATCTTGAAGAAGAAATCTATATGATGCAACCGGAAGGTTTCATAGCAAAGAACCAAGAGCATATGGTATGCAAGTTAAAAAGGTCCATTTATGGACTTAAACAAGCATCTAGGTCATGGAACATCAGATTTGATCAAGCAATTAAGTCATTTGGTTTTGAACAAAATCTTGATGAACCATGTGTGTACAAAAGACATCGAGATAAAGTAGTAATGTTCCTAGTGCTTTATGTTGATGACATTCTACTCATTGGAAATGATGTAGGGGTAATGTCATCGGTAAAGGTTTGGTTGTCAAACCAATTTGATATGAAGGACTTGGGTGAGGCTAACTTTATTATGGGGATCAAGCTTTGGCGAGATCGCAAGAATAGGATGTTAGGCTTATCACAGGCTGGATATATAGATAAGGTTCTAGAACGGTTTAGCATGCAAAACTCCAAGAAGGGATTACTTCCTTTCAGACATGGAGTTCCTCTGTCTGATAACCAAAGGCCTAAGACTCAAGAGGAAGGAGATATGATGAGACAAGTTCCTTATGCTTCTGCAGTAGAAAGTCTCATGTATGTCATGCTTTGTACTAGACCAGATATTTGTTATTCAGTTGGCATGGTCAGCCGATATCAATCAAATCCAGGACCAAAATATTGGCAAGCTGTAAAGTATATTCTCAAGTATCTACAAAGAACGAGAGATTATATGCTTGTTTATCGATGTAAGGATTTGATACCCACTGGCTATACAGATTTATATTTTCAGTCGGATCTAGATTTCAGAAAGTCCACATCAGGATGTGTATTCACCTTGGGAGGTGGAGCCATAACATGGAGGAATGTCAAACAATCTTGTATTGCGGACTCCACCATGGAAGAAGAATATGTTGTTGCTTGTGAAGCAGCAAAAGAAGCTGTATAGCTCAAGAAATTCCTTTCTGACCTTGGTGTAATGAGAATGGAACAAGTTCTCATCACATTATTTTGCGGCAATAGTGGTGCAGTTGCACAATCAAAAGATCCAAGGAATCACAAGAAAGGAAAGCACATTGAGAGAAAGTACCACATCATTAGAGATATTATTGCTCATGGAGATGTGATGGTAGCAAAGATTGAAAGTGCAAACAATCTAGCAGATCCCTTTACCAAAGCCTTACCTCAAAGGATGTTCGAGTCACATTTGGAGGGAATGGGAGTTAGATTAGTGCACAATAGTCTTTAGGGCAAGTGGGAGATATGTTGGGATTAGTGCCCTTAAATCCTATTGTATAATACTATGTCTGATATTAAGTATGACATTATGTATGACATGATGTATGACTTAATATTGTAATTAATAAAGTTGTTTTATTATTACCTAAAATAATGGTAACATGAATATTCGGACATTATCATTTAGTCCATGAGATGCATAGTATGTGATTTATGTGATTTAGTCACAGAAGATATAAGTCACAAGTTCTTTGTAAACTCAGAATTTTAGTTCATAGTCGGTGATGAAATTGGACATTTTATCTGCGAAGACTATAACATATCAACTAAGATGATTTGTCTTGATTATGGAAGTGGAGACTTCTAGTTGATGTGTTAATATGTTTTAAGAGTTAAAACATATTGAACTGGACCGCTGTGAGATTTATTATTCTCCTAATGACTGTCCATTGAATAATAAATCTCACGACTTATATTTGCATGAACTCTTAATCCGAAGAGAATAATGGACCTAATCATGAAGTGTAGGTTGCTTTGATATATCAGGAGTGAGATCTAAAGTAACGGTTAAAACCTCAGTATGTTGGGCAGCCACATTTCGTGCTGATGGAACATATATTCTCAAGATGGAATTCATAGTCTCTTAACAGAGATATAAAATATTACCTTGAGATAAGTTTAATGGGTTTAGTTATTCAGAGAGTTAGGTCTAACCACTTTGGTAAGAAATTACTAAAGTATATATTTATGAAATTGGATTTCATAAATATATAATGAATAACTTAAAAGGATTAAACTAAGTATTCAAGGATTAAGATGTAGTAATTTACAAAGTGACAGTCTACATTCATGACTTTGTATTACTACAAATATTTTATGAAGGGGTTGCATGTATAATAAAGTTTTGGGATATAATTAATTAATAAGGCCTAGAGTGCAATTATATCTATATAGTGGTATTAAATATAATTAATGGTAACTTTGGACATGTCAAGAGTTGACAGAAAAGCCCAAGGCCCATTGGAGCTAGTGTCTTATTGGTCCCTTTTGGTCCCACTCCAAGCCACACACTAAAGCCCAATTGGAAAGGCCCATTAGGCCGGCCCAATTAGATAATCAGTTATATATAAAGGGAGAGACATACAGAATTTTATTATTAGAGAAAAAGTGAGACACCATTGTAAAGTGGTGTGTATGTGCGAGTGAAACCACTCAATTATATTCCCTTGGAAATTGATTGAGAGACCACACTTCTTGGGCGTAAAGTGGAATTAGAGTGAAGATTAAAAGTGTTCTCAAGTACTTATAATCTTTTGTTTTGAATTTCACCGCACCAAAGTACGCTATCTTGTTCTTAAATTCTGAAATTTATATAGTGCAAGTTATCGATCATGAATGAAATAGATCTTTGTTTGTTGCTTCCGCTATGTGTTTTGTATGAGATAAGCAGCATGCACAATACTACTGGCTTTGGAATGAGTGAGCTGAACATGTAGTTGGGGATGACAATTTCCATTTAAGTGTGGACTACACAACATGGTACCATCAACATGGTCACCTATTCACAACACCAAAGGTAGCTGCCCATATGTACTAGGTTATTATTTTAGCTTTTTCAATAATACTGTACTAATATTGATAACAAATTATTTACACAAATAAAATATTGCACTAATATTGATAAAAAATTATTATTTTAGCTTTTTGAATAATACTGCATTAATAAATGTTTTTTTTTCTTTTTATGTGGTAACAAACTGAGATCAATAATATGTTAAATTTGACTGTTGCAAACCAACAGAGCAAAGATCTCACTACATAACAAGTCCTTCCAGCAATAGTAGAGGGCCTTAGTCGAGTGAAGTTACCAATGGAAGCAAATATTTCCTCCATCCCTACTGAGAGGGTGACACACTTCAGGTGACGATAGAGACACCAAGGAAGACAGCCGCAAACCTCCACTGAAACCTACTTGTCCACCTCTACACAACGTGGACAATGCGAAATTGATGAAGCCGGACCACCCACCTCTACACAGCACAATATGTACAGTTCTACCTAAGCTAGGCCATCAACATCTGCTTGTAATGAGCCAACCACCTTCAATGAGTATAATCCAATTATTGTCAACGAGTACTGCATGTCTTTATATCAACAGATTGGATCATCCACTTCCCTAGGACAAGGATTTGAGGGTTTGTTTAGCTATGACCATTATCCCCAACCTAGTTCAACACCTCCCTCTTATCACCTATCGCCACCTCCATCCCATTATGGGCAATACAATTATGGCCAAGATAGCCAGTACAGCTATGATTTCTGCACACCACAACCTTCCCAACCATCCCCTCATGTTGGTGATTTCTGCACGCCACCAAATACATGGGCATGTGCTCCGAACTCTGGACAAATAAGTAACAAAGTAAGTATTTCTTTAAGGAAAATTTATGTCAATTTTAAAATATACTTTTGCCATATGAAATTTTAGGCAAGAATTCATGGACAAATAATTTAAAACATATCATACAAATCAGTTCATGTTGCAAAACACATAATACAAAAACAAGATTTGCATGAACAAATAATTTAACAAAAACAAGATTTTCATTCTTAGCTATGCCCCTAAAACATATCAACATGAATATTCTAAAAAGAAAAGTAACTACTTAAGAGATGTAACTCACCTTGTAAGAGATAAAGAACAGATAGATACCTGCAAGTGTTGTTCCTTATAGTTGTTTATAGAATGTATGGCACGCATGATATGAAAATGGTTGGTAGAATTATGAGGGAAATAAGAGTGGAGAAGAAGGTTGATGGAATTTTTAGGGAAAAAAGAGTATAAAATAAGAACCGTGGAAACTTTAGTAACATTAGTGCTATTTAAATAGGATGCAAGTTTCATATAAGTTAAATTCTTAGATTTTAAACTGTATAATTAGATACGCCAATTGACCAAATACAATACAACATAGACCAAGATGGGATACTCTAATAGAAATAAATTACTATAAACATATATTCACTACAAAGAATCTCTATAGAGGATCTCGGTAAAAAATCTTAGTTTCTTTGTTTTTTTAGTTTATAGTGTGCATATCAATCATTTTTTTCTTCTATTTCGTATTGTAAGAATCTATGTACAATAAGAATCAATGTAAGAATCTATGCAAAAATCTCAGTTTTTTTTCTTTTTTTTTGAGAATAAGAATCAATGTACGTTGATTTATTATTTGTTTCATAGGGCAAATCATGCAAAGAATACTTTTACTATACGAAATGAAAGAACATCACACACAAACCAAACTACTTCAGTCAAAATCTACCGACACACAGAAATATGTGTACTTTGTAGAATAAGAATCCAGAAATTTTTTTTTTTAATCCAGGCAACTCTCTCTCTCTCTCTCTCTCTCTCCAACTTTCGGCAGCTCCATTGCCACAAATCAATTGCCACTTTTTTTTTCCTTACAATTTTTTCCCTCCCATTTTGGCAATTCCATTGCCACAAATCAATTCCCACAATTTTTTTATTTTTGCCTTCAATTTTTGGCCTAAATCATCACTCTTTTTTTTTTTTTTTTTCTCCCCAAGTTTTTGGCAACTTGGTTGCCACAATTCTTTTTTTTTTTTTCTCCCATTTTTTTTTTTTTTTTTTTTTTTTTGAGAATAAGAATCAATGTACGTTGATTTATTATTTGTTTCATAGGGCAAATAATGCAAAGAATACTTTTACTATACGAAATGAAAGAACATCACACACACACAAACCAAACTGCTTCAGTCAAAATCTATCGACACACAGAAATATGTGTACTTTGTAGAATAAGAATCCAGAAATTTTTTTTTAATCCAGGCAACTCTCTCTCTCTCTCTCTCTCTCTCTCTCTCTCTCTCCAATTTTCGGCAGCTCCATTGCCACAAATCAATTGCCACTTTTTTTTCCTTACAATTTTTTCCCTCCCATTTTGGCAATTCCATTGCCACAAATCAATTCCCACAATTTTTTTTATTTTTGCCTTCAATTTTTGGCCTAAATCATCACTTTTTTTTTTTCTCCCCAAGTTTTCGGCAACTTGGTTGCCACAATTCTTTTTTTCTTCTCCCATTTTCGGTAACTTGGTTGCCACAATTCTTATTTTCTCTCTCCTCACTCCTTGCAATTTCGGCAACTTGGTTGCCACAATTGATTTCCTTTCGAGCACCCCATGGAGCACTTTGGACACTTCACCTATTCAGTAGAGGATTCGGTAGCAGGAATTTGGATAATAAGATTACCGAAATTCAAAATTTTCTCTCTCTTACTTTTTTTTTCTCTCATACTTTTGTTAGAATTTCGGCATTATTGTTGCCAAAATTCACTCTCTTTTCTTATTTTTCCAAATTATTTTAAACAGTACCCATAATGCAAATAAACTCGAGATTTTGCAATAATCAACCAAAAGACTCGATAGACTGAGTTGGAAACTTTCACTGGTGGTAGTATAATATGAAGGGTTAGGTGAAGCAGTAAAAAGTGTTTTTTTCTTTTTTTGACTGAAATGATAAAAAGTAAAAAGTGTTAATACTTAGTCATAGGATCCGTTTGGATAGCACTTATTGTTGCTGAAAGTTGCTAAAAACTGATTGTTGCTGAAAACACTGTAAAAAAATAATTTTTAAATGTGTGAATAGTATTGTGGGACCCACTTTTAATATTAAATATTGTGTGAACAGTGCATGAACAGTGCACGCACAGTACACGCACGGTATTTTTTGTCTCCCAAAAGTCAATAAGTCTGGCTGCTAAAAAAAAAAAAAAAAAAAAACTGAAAACGCAACTTTACTTTGAGTGAAAAGTAATGCTATCCAAACCGGGTCATAGTTTGAAACCTTCACCGGTGGTAGTATACTAGTAAAAAGTTTTTCCATACATCGATTATCGCACCATCTGACCAATGGAAGGCCAGTTTCAGCATTGGGCCACACAATCCCAGGTCAATTCTAGTCATAGTTGGAAAGTTTGGTATAAGTTCTTTACATCGACCATGAAAGTTCAATATGGGTATGAAACACCCTTGAACGTTTAGACCCCAAATTACAAAATTACCAATTCAAGCTTAATATCAAATGATTAACGTGCGGAACATGAATGTAAACTAAACACAGAATTAATAAACAATCTAAGCCAAATATAAACACATCCACAGCAGTAAATATAAGGCAAAGGTAAAGGGAAAGAAGATACAAACAAATGGACAACACACGATGTGTTATCGAAGAGGAAACCGAAGTCCTCGGCGTAAAACCTCTCCGCCGCCCTCCAAGCGGTCAAATAATCCACTAAAAAATGTAGTTGGGATACATGAACAGTAGAAGACTCTCCAAGCCTAATCTACCCAAGTACCTAAGCCCTCCAAGCTTCTTGCTCCAACGAGGTTGCGCCGAACCTATTTCTTATCTAGCTTCCCGGATTCCGCTACTTGACCATAGCATCAACCAATGTATATTGGTTCCTTTCCAAACTGCTTCCCAAGGCACCAAATGGACCTTCTCACAGACGTGGGTGTGGTGAGACAAGGGTTTGGTAAATGACCTCTCAAGGGTATGACAATGGAGAGGAAGAGAGTAGAGGAATTTGTAGAGTCTCTTTAGATGAAGATTGGGGGTGAATCAATCTTGTATTTCTCTAGGGTTTTCTCTCACAAAATTCTCTCTGGAAGCTCTCTTAGTATGATGGGTATAAGGGTGTATATATAGTAGGGTGAGAAGGGAATGCAAAACGTCAGTTTTTGCCAAACAGGGCAAGTTGGCGACTTTATCTTGCGGCTTGGCCAAGTCGCGAAATCAAGTTGCGACGTAACGGCCTGGCCAGACTGGAACTTTTGTCCTGTAGCGTGACAGCTGGCGTGACCCTTCAGTTTCCCAGTGTGCCTCTCACGTGACTGCCTTTCGCGGCTTGCCAGTCGCGAACCACCCGCAAGTCCTAGTCTCAAGACTCTGTTTTTCTTGCACACTCTTGAGCTTTTCTTCACATCTTCTCACACACTACCCTTACAATTTTCCCACCTAAATACAGGGTTACTAAGTGCTAAATTACAAGCAAATTGGTCACGGAATAAAGCCAATTAGATGGTTGATTAAATTCAACCTTACAGACCAATAATATGTTCGGTCTCGTTGCTAAAGGGTCAAGGTCATCGTGGTTTCTAGGGACTCTTGTAGCCCCAGTGGCTTCTTCAATAATGTGCCTTCTTGACTCACTTTCGTTTTCACACATAAAAATTGGATCAAACCCTTTGACGGGGTCTAATTTGGTCTAATAAATTGTCAAATTTTAATAATTTATGTTTGATGGATACAAACAAATACTTTGAGAGAAACAAAGAAATAATAAGACAAGACAAAAGTGTAATTTTGGTTGTTCCGACTCTGGAGAGGGAATCACCTGTTTGTGGCTATGTCACATGCCCACAATTCATATCGTTTTGAACTCGGGGCATGACAATATTTTGATAATATATAATATGATCGTAAAAAAAAAAAAAAAAAAAAAA